>NC_143549.1:45112500-45315000 GCF_054136105.1 Typopeltis vanoorti | reverse complement strand
TCTCACTCACACACTCTAGGATGCGAGCCACTTTTAAAAGGACTTTACAACTGAAAGATAGTCGGCCATGAGGAGATGGTAGGTTTTCTTCAGAAGGTTTCGGTTTTTATCATCATGAAAGACACTGCACATGAAAGTCACTGCACTGTAGTGCAGTGACTTTCATGTCCTTCAGTTTATAATAATGTTTTCTTCGGTTGATTTTGTGAGGAATGAAATAGGAAGATGGAAAGCACGTTTAATGAGTTGGAGTACGACTATAAAAAGATGTTAGAAAGACTGCTCTTCAAAAGACATAGAAGAAAGTGGACAAACAAAATAATTTTTTAAAAAAATGTAATAAAAGTCTTTGACTTTTTAAAACTGACGGTTTAAGAAGGATTGCATTATCCAGAAGTACTGCATACCTATCGAAGTTCTTATCCTTTCGCATACACATCAGAACAACTGAAAATCTGTGTCTTTCAATACTGTTCATTGTGTAATAATATCATTCCCATTAAAAAATGTCCTTCAGTTTATAATGATTTCTTCGGTTGATTTGTGAGGGAATGCTTTGGATTGGCTGAATCAGCTGAAGCTATGAGGCTAATGTATTATGTCCGTGTTCTACGGTCTGTTTTGAGGAACTCCGACTGAGTTCCAGAGGCTCTTTGGGAGACGAGATGCAACCCTAGCAATTCCTATCAGTGATCAATCTGGTCACGAGGAAGACATGCCATAATGACACAACTTTTCATGTCTGAAATTCCTCACCGATTGTAGAATATACAGATGTACAGTCGATACTAGAGTAATATCTGATTGCCCTTATACTTAGCAATACAGACCAAGTGTAGAAATAGAAAAATGCAAATCAGAATGCTTCATTCAGAAAAAAATGGTACTCAATGCTTATTTAAATACTGTACTTGCACAATGAATGCTATCCAGGAGTTGTAAATAATCAAATTCTGTTTAATATGGTGGAGTACCAAGGTTTTATTTCAAGTGTTCCCTGTTAATGTGCACTCCCCCATTAACATGCAAATATGCAGCATATATCCAAACTCTTACCAAATCGTAACTGTCGTATTCACTTTCATTAATGTAATTGGTTTTGTGAATGAGTTCTTTCAGTTCGTCTAATGTTCCTGAACATAAACATCTCCCCTCGGGAAGGAGAGTCTAGTGAATTAAGCTAAGATTAAGATATCTCAGAGTCAAAGGAATTGGTTGATTGATTTCTTGAGGAGTAGCCATTTTGTCTAACTACAGTAACGTTCTGTTGGAAGAATAATTGGCTGTTTTGGTAAGCAACTTCGTATTTCACTCTACATATGATATTGCAGAGTGAAGTACGTAATCAGATCGTAATTTATATTATATTGATCTGTAATTCGTTATTTCAATACTGGAGCTGAACGTGTGTTATATGTATGCAAATATAAAATTACATAGTGCAGAGTTTTATTAAAGATAAAATTTCAGGAAACCTGTTTTCTGAGCTTCTTGAGAACAAATAGACAAAACGCTAATTTTATCATTGCTTGCATTTCTGTTTTAATCCTCAATCAACTGATTATGTTTAGATTATCATAGTTCGGAAAAGGATAATCCACAAAAAGTTCTCTGGAAGTGATCGATACAATTTAATTATCCTCGATGATTTCTTCGGATTTTATTTTTATTTTAGATTTTCATATAAAACTATATTGTAAATGTAGTTATTATTAATAATTAGAATTAAAATTGTTTATTTTAAAATTTGTTTTTAAATAATTAATATTTTTTAAATACACCTTATAATAAATATAATCAGCTGAAGTAATTAATTTGTCACTGAGAACCAAAATTTAGATTTGGGTATGGAACTATTTAGATTTTTATTTAGATTTTTTAGAATTGGAAATACGGAAATAAACCGTACAACCGTGAATTTATGTCTGGAAAGTGTGAATGTGGTGCGTATATTACAATGCCTGTTATGGTACTGAAAACAATAAGCAACTTTTTTTTTTTGTTCTCATATGCTGTGTGTTAGGCGCAGGTTAAGTGAGGTATTTCAGATTCCAATGTTGACCCACAGGGAGATAGTTATTACAATGTCTCTTTTCCTAAAATGAAGGTTAAGAAAAGGCATTTTTTGAACTCTCATAAATACCTTGAAATATCTGGAACATGCAGTAAAAACATTCAGGTCATAAAAAAAAACTAGAATTAAATCAAAGTCCTTCGCCTCTGTTTTGTATTTCCAGTAGAGATATATTTTAGGGGACGAGAGATTTCTTAAAAGCTGCATAGGTTACCTACCATACCCAAAGTACACCAGAAACAAATTAATCTCTTCTTATAAAATCCATATTTTGTTTTCCATTTTAATCTTTATTATATAATAGAAGTTAAACTTTATTTCATCGGAAGCAATTAGCCTGAAAAAAACCGAAGCAGTGAAGGCTAATACTAACACGGTTCCTGGACCTTAGAGGGCTATCAAATCCCGCCCAACTTTGATGTTTACGTTTTAATTTTATAACATATTTATTGTACTTTTTATTATATTTTATATCATTTATTATACATATTGTAATTCCTAAAATTTTTTGTTTATTTCCAATTCCTTTTTTTAAGGTTCGTATGCTTTTTTTAAGAGTGAAAAGTCAACCAACCGTTTATGGAAGTATTCAGTGGGTTAAATTGCTACAATTGATTTACTGACTACTTGCTTTATACTATTCTTTACCTCTTCTGATTCTGAGCACTTTATTTTAGTACTCAAAAGTCAATGATCACAGACTTGACAATGGACTCTTCATTTCGTAATTTAGCTTGTGGTGGTTATGCCTGCTTTAAAATCACAGGGTCCGAACACAGGATGATGATTCATCAACCATGATACCAGTTTATCAGCTCGTACACATATTAAAATCGATTAGTGTTATTCAGCCTATCATTATTGTATCTTTTTTTCCAGCGAATTGTATTCCTAATATTTATTTATTTTTTTATCTGCCAAAAAATTATTCTAGGGTTCTTTAAATAAGAGTGAGCTGTTCATGAGATAATCTCCATCGTTTATTTTATGTCTTTTTTGGTCTTTGTTTTATTTGATAAATGACGAATATGAATAATATCTTATAATACTAATACTGAAACTGCTATCCAAACATCGATATCTAAGAAGTGCTTTTTTTACCTACTTAAAATATTATAATAAAAGTTTACAATTTTCATGTAAGAATTCTACCGGCCTGGTTGGTCGACTGGATAGCTTATCCGCTCTCCAGTAAAAGGCTGCGGGTTCGAATCCCGCCATGGGCATGGATGTTTGTGATTGGCAGTGAAAATACTAGTGGTGATGGTCGGTGGTAGATGGCATTGGTGTAGACGATGAAGGTACTTGCGATTGGTGGAGTGGTGGAGACAGAGAGGTGCCCTCCCTCGATAAGTCTTTGGACTCCCTGGAGGTGTTACGTTATAATAATTCAGTCTTTGCTTAAACAAAGTACTTGATTGTCTTGAAGGATTTCGAGTATCTACAAGTTATTCGCATACTGTATACCTTTATACAAAACTACAAAATTAAAAATTGCTTTTCAAAGCTTTCGATAGTAATATGAGCATTAATTCTTTCATTTCCTGTACATAGCAATCACTGCTTATCAATCAATCATTCACTTTGTCCACGTGTTCTCTTATCTATCTATCTAGCCATCAGGAAAGGTGAAACTACTTGCAAGAATAATTAGGGTTTCTGGGCTACTTTTAAGTAGTATTGAAGCTTTATGACCGAATGAAGCATCCCTTGGAGATTGTGTACATGACACCATTGTTTCAATGAAACCAGTTTGTGATTGATTTGCTATCGTAAGAGAAGGTAGTAATTATCGGGACACAACTCTGGTGTTCTATCGATATTATATTGTGTGTTAATTACTGCCTTCACCGTCTGGGGATTGGCTAGTTAGTGAAGTGGAACGTAGATTGATAGTACACTAAAGACCATGTGATGTTAAGAGATATTTTTCTGCACCACAGAAAGCGGAGCGGGGGGAAAAGAAGAAAAAATAGACCAAATTTGACCTTTTGGCCTTTTTTTTATCCAAAGTCCAAATAGGCCAAACATGGCCTATTTAGAGAACAACAATTCTCCAAAGGAGACCCATGTTTAAGCTTGGCATCTTTGTTTAAGAGCCGATGTTAAGAGTAAAAGTAATTCAGCACCTTTTTAATCATGTTCAGAAATCAACGCCTTTTTAATCATATTTTTAAAATTTATCTCCTGTGGCAATTACTCGATTTGGGCATCAGTCCCCCCCACCCCTAGTGTAAGTCTGGCAACATAATTTTGCACATTAGCAATTTCTGTTTCTTTAAGAGCATATTTTCCACATTTATTTTAATCCTTTTTGCTCTCTTCCCAGTTTACTGTGTGTGTTTACTCAACTAGTGAGTTGCTACATTCTAATTATCAGCAAACTAGATCGTTCTCTGTACCATTTTCTCTGCTCGCCTTGACAGTTAGATTTTAACTGGGAACTTTTCCATTTTAATTCCCACAAGAAAGTGACTAATTAGCTAAAGAATGTTAAAAGAGAGATAATTTCTTTCGTAGTTAATTGCGCACTATAGGGAATAGACGATCTCAAATTATAAAAGCGCAATGTAAAAAAAAAAAAAAAAGAAAAGAAAAAAGAAAGAAAGAAAAAATGTCAATCAGGTGCCCGAAAAAAGGCGAATAATTTACTACTGAGCTGTACTAACAACATACGAATTTATTCTATTTTAGTTTAATTTTAATATTACAGCATTCTCTTTCCAACGTCAAGAATCAATCAGAGAGACAGAGAGAGACATTTTGAAAGAACAGATTTTTTTTGTGACTTTTATTGCTGATTTCCCAAAAACTTGAAATTCATATTTACTGAATGAAGTTGCACAAATTCATTGACCTGAATTTGTGCAACTTCGTTGTGAATTTGAATATGAATCTGTGGTACAAGCATAGACATCGAGCGTCTCGTGACATTGGAATTGAACTATTTTTAACCTTCTAAATGAAATCCGTGGGAATAGGAATGTTTGTGTATGTGTCGAGTAGCCTCAGTGAGTTATAAAGTAATTTTTTTGTTACTTTATAACTCACTGATATAAAAAAAACAAATATAAAGTTGTTTAATAATTATAATAAAATAACAAAATAATAAAATAAAATGTTTAATAATAATAATAAAATAGTAATAATAAAATAGCTTGGCATCTTTAACACACACACACACACACACACACACACATATATATATATATATATATATATATATATATATATATATATATATATATATATATATATATATATATATATATATACAGGGTGTTCGGGATAAATTTGACATATTTATAATTAATTATATTTTTCCGTAAGTTACATGTATTAACACACACTTCTCTTCATTTAAAAGTTTGGACCCTTCTTCATTCATATACAAGATGTCAGAAAGGATGGACAGCTGGAACCCACCTGAATCATGGAAGAGAATAACTTGTATCATGATGATTCGTGCCCGCCATCAAAATAAGGATATTACGACTGCTGCCCAATGCTCCCTGAATACAGTAAAAACAATCAGGCATGAACTAGAGACTTGCAATGGTGACTACGAGGATGTAGCAAGAAGAAAGATCCCTAGCAGACGATCTGATTGCGTTCGTACAGCAGAATTCCTCGCAAATCTGCAGGAACAGGTGTTGAAGAACCCTGGCATTGGAATTCGGGCTTTGTTCGTGGAGTTGCTAACTGTAGTCAAGCCCTGGATAACAAGGGTAGCCAATGGTAGGCCGTATGTATGGCAGCAGGATTCGACCCCTTGCCACACCTCTGGGAAAAGTCAAAAATGGTTGTCTGAAAATTTCTACGACTTCACCAGTCCAAATGTTTGGCCTCCAAACTCCCCAGACCTTAACCCCATGGATTATTTTGTATGGGGCTCAGTTGAAAAAGACACCAATCGCACTTCCAGTAATACAAAAGCCCAGTTAATGGATAAAATTAAAACAGTTTTTGCGGCCCTTCCCAGGGAGACTGTAGCATCAGCTTGTTCGAGGTTCCGAAGCAGAATTGAAGCTGTGATCGATGCTAATGGTGGTTATTTTGAGTAAATCTTGTTGATAGTATTGTAATTAACTCTGCCTGTAATGTTTTTTTGTCAATTCATTAAATTTAATAGATACAAAGAAGATTTTCTTTTTCCTTACGAAACTGTCAAATTTATCCCGAACACCCTGTATATATATATATAGTAATCATTTTTATTAATATATATATATATATATATATATATTACAAGGAAGGAAAGAATAGGGGAATATTTCAGAAAATAGGTAGCGATTTTTCCTTCCACAACTTCTAAAACCAGAATACAGTTAATGAAGTAAGATGGCAGTTAAATCATGCTTTAGAAAAGACATCTTGGTTTTACAAATCTAAAGTGAAATATCAAAGCATCAGGTGACACCTTCTGTGATGTCCATTATATCTGCGCAGCTATTCTGCTTCTGCATAACTTGTAAATTGTCAACTTACTACAACGCTGCTGCTCGTTCCTTTAGTATTCCACTCTGAGCTATGTCGCAACCGAAGATATTTTGAAGACTTCATCTGTTATATGCATCCTATCTAACAGAACCGACAAAAAAAAAACTTCAGTACAAACAAGATCTATTGATCGCCTCCTAGAATATAATTAAACATACTGCTTACAGATTGCATACGCATCGTATTAATTCAACCATTGATTATTTGAAATTGCCTTGGCCATTGAAGATGCTTCAGTATTAAAACATTTCAAATAGATTTTACGTAATTCCATTTCACTAAAGGTAGTAAAATCCCACCATTCAAAAATTCGCAGAAATTTGGATTCCTGCAATCCAAAAATCCTGTCATACACACCAAGCATGAAACATTTTGAAGACGCTTCAGGTTTTCGGTAAGCTGGGCGGTAGTTTGACATTGCAAGGAGAAACTGTTCTTCTATGTTATGAATATTTACATACGTCCATATCCATGTTGTAATTGAATCCACAGGCTTTGGATCAAAGAGGATATACGCTATTCTCTCTGCTAATAAGCCATCATTTGTTTCCTGGTTGCTATCCAATACAACGGATGTTTGACCTTCTGAATAAGTTCAAAAATATGAAAATAATAGCAAACAGTGATTTAAACAAAGGAAGATATTTTATTTAAGGTATAAACTTTACGATGACCACAATTCAAATACCTTTACACACGTCTTGAATTTCTTCGTCGGATATAGGTCTCCATAAGTAGCAATCGATACAACTCCAGTTCTTAAAGATAGTTGCTGAGGATGGTAAAGTTCATTTTCGAGTCACCGAAATTTTACAATGGCCACAACTCAAATACATCTTCACATACATCTCGAATTTCTTCTTCTGATATCTGTCTCTTCAAGTAGCAATCGATCTGTCCACACAGTTCTGAAGGACAGTTATTGAGGCTGATAATGTTCATTTCCGGATCATCATTGCTTTGCGAGTACTTGGGTATAAAGTCAGACAAAAGCAGGTGATGAAATTCATCTTCTATATAAATATTATTTGTTTCCACCCAATCCATGAACTCCCTCTGGTCGCAAACATTCGAATCGTTAGATCTACTAAGGTTAGTCTTACTTTTGTCACACTTTGACCTCGAGTGCCTTTCGTTATATACCCACTTTACCACGAGGCATATGGCTATAATGTACATCGTAAGATTGAACTTATTTAAGTGTGCCAAGATTTTCATTCTAATACATTTACCAGCTCTTAGGCATTTCTTCTTCTGAATTATTTTCTTGAAGATTGGCAACTTCAGTTTGGTCACATCATCCCACATTACCAAATAATCAACGAGCCATTCCAGAAACGATGGCCAAGCATCTTGCTCTCCTTCAGTGCATTGCAAAATCTTCAAACATCTGATGATAATGCCTTCACTTTTGTCACTAGAACAACCAAACTTGAAATATTCCAACCTACTAAAGAATTTGGCTATTTTCTTACTATTTTCAATAATACATCGATAGCAAGAAGATGAATATTTGATGAACCTTTTCGATAGAGGCATGCCAAAATTGTTTACTTTAACTTGTTTTTGGTTTGAAATATCAATATAAGTGAGCATTTGTTTAAAAACCTCGGGCACTTGCTGACCCATTTTTTCTTGTAGTGTCCATAAATAGTTTCTGGCATGCTGTAACTCAAGTTCTCCTCTTTTGAATGTAATCAATTTGCTATACACCTTCAAAATCCATTCTTGCAATTCTTCTATATGATTCTGTTCACTTATCAAAGTTATAGAAATTGTTAGCAATAAACTTATCCTTAAAGCAATATTCATATTCATATTCACGGTATTCGATAGTCAGAACAAGTCAATAATGCTTAATAATTATTATTACGTTTGATAAAAAAATCAACAATATAATATTATTTTCTTCACTTGTGTCGTTTTTTTTTTTTTTTTTTTTTTTTTTTTTTGTACAATTAACGTGTTGTTGGCTGGTATTTTTTTAATTGAATAATAGACTTTAAATTGAGGCTCCGATAATTAAAATAATTTTTTGTTAAGTACCGTAATTCTATAGATAACTGATAAGTGTACAGTATACCAAAGATATCAAACTAATTATTATATATATTCAGTTAATGATATTATGATTAAACTTTTATTTAGTACAAGAAAATAAAAATTAGTTATTTTTATTTTCTTGTACTAAATATTTGTGATTTTTTTTTTAAAATTCCGTTATATAAACTTTGTCAGCCTCCTTAGCGAAATTGGAAGAATAGCAGAACATTGTGCCCTTCGATTAGAAAAGACCTGGGTTCGATTCCCATCGTGACGAGGGGAATCCTTATGTAGGCTTTTTCAGTTGAAGGGGAGAAAGTTAGCCGATCTCATACGGAGGTAGCAGGGTTTTTTCTCCCGGAAACTAGGGTTTTTCTTCCCGCGTACAGACAAATCGGCTTTCAGAACACACGCAATTTACAGACAAAAAATACTCTTGTTGGTGATGATGAGCAATAAATGGCGTTGATGGTAGTAGGGTCGTTGTTGGAGAATTCAGTAGTAGTGGAGAGGATGAGATGCATTAAGCGAAGTAGAAGGGTGCCCTCCCACGATGTGTCACGAAATAATAGTAATAACTTTCTGGAACATTTAACTTACTCCTTGGGCATGACGTGCGAGCTATTGGATTCTGGATGAATCCAATAGCTCGCACGTTCCACAGATATTTAAAAGAGGAACAGATATCTCATATTTATTTATTTTTTTCCCAAAGCAATCTGTCTGTTTCATTTATACCATGGCGTTTCATAAATCGAGCTACTTTTAAGGTTCTATTTGTAAAATTCATAATTCTCTATTAAATTTATTTTATCCTATCATATACTCATATAATAATTCCACTCTGGCAGGTTTGTATTTTAGTGAAATGTAATAGCCAGAATAAGAAGTAGTGATGTTTCTTTGGTAGGAAAGACCTACTAGGTTCGAATCCAGTCCAACATGCGAAGAACGTTATAAAGATTCTAACTGAAAATGAGATAGTTAGCCCAGAGAGAGTATTCAGAATCGTTATTCAGTTTGTTCAATGAGATTATTTGCAGGGACGAAATTAAGCGAAAGGCTTCGATCCAGAACGGGGGATTATTACCAAAGTAATGGCAGAATTTAATGAAATTTGGATTTTTTAAGTCTTTGTTGAAATTCGTCACAATATCAAACTTTTGATTAATAAAAATGGACGCATCAAACCAACAGCTCCGCTATATTCAGAAAGCAGTGACAATATCCATGTTTGTGGGGGGGGGGGTCAGAAAAACCTACGTTCATTAGAACATATAGGTGTCAAAGAATAATGTACTTTCAAATGAAAGTACAATAGCTTCTCTTATGAGTTCAACTGTTTTGACAGAAAATCAAATTTCACACTATAAAAATACTATTAAAACGCACATTTTTATCATCATAATTTCAATACTTGTTTTTAGGTTTCATTTCCGTTTATAAGAATTTTTCTTATGAATATTCACAGGGTTTGTTGGAAGGGTTGTTATTTCCGTATAGAAATCTATAGAAAGTTATCCCTCTTTTAATTGAAATGATTATCTCATCTTTTCACTGAAAAGATATGTGTCCATATTATTTCATAGCTTTTAATTTGTAGTCAATTTTTCAATTATTTTATCGATACTGTTGTCACTGTTACATGAACTTGCTCGAAGAAATGATGCAAGTTTGAAAAACCAATCAAGGATATATCGTATCACTAATAACAATTTACAAAGAGAGTTTCTATTTATTAATATTTCAACAGCTTCAAAATAAATGAAAAATAAATATCGCAACTATACTTTATTTATGCAATGTGTGTGTGAAAGAAAGTCGTTCAAAACAGTTATTACACATTCTATTTCCATTTCTTTATATTATTAAATAATTTAATATATTCTTTATTGCGTCACTAATTGAATATTGTGCTGCATATCAATATTTAATTTAACAATTTTTATTTCCATCAATAATATAATTTACTTAAAAACAATTTTCCTAAATTTATAAACTACAGTTAATGCAATGCTCAGTAAGTTTTACAGAGAACTTCATTGAGTTTACACAAATATATTGGTCACTAAACATTATTTATAATAAATTTCTGTTTCTGATTAATATGACCCTTCTTTTCTTCCTTCTATATAAGCTAGTCATTTGCATGAAGGACGAAGGAAGATAATTATGTCTTTCGATTATTTTGAATAGCACTTAAATCCCTTCTGATCTTATTTAATGTTTAAAAAAAAATTAAAATTTAAAGCAAGTTTAATGTGCCTAAAACTTCTTTAAAAATGAAGAAATAAAATGATATTTTATTGTTCATAAAAAAAATGGAAAGCCCATTTTTATTGCAAAAATAGACTTTCTTTAAGAACATTCTGAAAATTATATTATCACTATAACACAGATCAGGTGCAATTGAGTTTCATTTATAAGCTCTATTAATTGCGAGCGAAATAATTTAACTTCGGATATACGTACTATGGATCGGCTGCTCATTTCGTCAAAACAATATAGAAAGTATATAAGCATTAATTAATATATATGTCGTCTAATGGCTGTATACTTAAAAATATTAAGTATAAATAAATAATTAAAAAGTAATAATAGATATTAAAAATATATCCTACCAAAACCACGATTTTTAGATGAAAACAAAACAATGGTAATTGTAAAAATTACCACTGTTTTGTAACATCAGAAATAAATCCATACTAAAGAGACATATCACAATATTAAGTTATTAATGCAATATTACATTGTAATGCAATATTTACGAAACTTCCACTTATCTTAAGTTATTAATACAATATTACGTTGTAATGCAATATTTACGAAACTTATAGTCCTTATAAGGACTGTCTTAAAGGGGCGAAGCAAGAATGCTTTTCATCTTCCCCGTTATCTGTAGAGACAGTGTAGGGATAAGGTGTTATTGAGCTATTAAAGCTCTGATCATGGCAGGAGGGTAATAGCAATAGCCGAGCCTCAGTTGGAACTTCATTGGCTACAGCATTGCTATCCATTACCCTCCAAGGGTATTAATCACTACCTCGGGACACTTCCCATTATCTATTTACGAAACTTAATAGTCCTTATATGGATATGGACTGGTTTAAAGGGGCGAAGCAAGAATGCTTTTTATCTTCCCCGATATCTGTAGAGGCCGGTGTAATGATAAGGTGTTATTGAGCTATTAAAGCTCTAATCATGGCACGAGGGTAACAACAATAGCCGAGCCTCAGTTAGAACATCATTGGCTACAGCATTGCTATCCATTACCCTCCAAGGGTATTAACCACCTTCCATCGAAAACCTACCATATCTATTTACGACTTTCCTTATAAAGACTGGCTTAAAGGGGCGAAGCAAAAATGCTTTTCATATTCCCCGTTATCTGTAGAGGACAGTGTAGGGATAAGGTGTTATTGAGCTATTAAAGCTCTGATCATGGCAGGAGGGTAATAGCAATAGCCGAGCCTCAGTTGGAACTTCATTGGCTACAGCATTGCTATCCATTACCCTCCAAGGGTATTAATCACCACCTCGGGACACTTCCCATTATCTATTTACGAAACTTAAAAGTCCTTATATGGATATGGACTGGTTTAAAGGGACGAAGCAAGAATGCTTTTTATCTTCCCCGATATCTGTAGAGGCCGGTGTAATGATAAGGTGTTATTGAGCTATTAAAGCTCTAATCATGGCACGAGGGTAACAACAATAGCCGAGCCTCAGTTAGAACATCATTGGCTACAGCATTGCTATCCATTACCCTCCAAGGGTATTAACCACCTTCCATATCTATTTACGACTTTCCTTATAAGGACTGGCTTAAAGGGGCGAAGCAAAAATGCTTTTCATATTCCCCGTTATCTGTAGAGGACAGTGTAGGGATAAGGTGTTATTGAGCAATTAAAGCTCTGATCATGGCAGGAGGGTAACAGCAATAGCCGAGCCTCAGTTAGAGCTTCACTGGCTACAGCATTGCCATCCATTACCCTCCAAGGGTATTGGATTGAATGAATCAGTCACCGCATCTCACGGTCGACTTCCACTTATCACATTTAATATATTAGTTTTATGTTGTTTAATAAAAGGTGTCGAAATAAATTTAAAAATTTTTAAAAAATTCATCAGTATAAAAATAAAACTTTGAAATTTCGCAGATTATTTATATTTGCATTTTGTATACTTAATTTAAAATCGAATGTAACACAAATACAAATGCTTTCAATTAAGAAATGCTAGAATTCAATTTACGGTTTGATAATACTTGATATTCTAGTTTAAAATAGAGCTGTAAAAGAAGTGTATTTACTATCGGTACCAGATGGGAAAGCACTGTACTCTTCCATGACATGAACGTAGCAAAGTTAAAGCGCAACAGTTTATACAAAAGTTCAGTGTAATAATAATAATAATAATTGTTACTTTTGCCTTTAATATTTATTATTACTTATTATTTTATAAAGAAACAATCTCTAAATAAAAAGCATTCTTCATTTGGAGTGGGCATGTAACACATTTTGTCAAAAAAAAAAAAAAAAAAAATTGAATGTATTCATATCTAGCATTTTTCCCCACTGTAAAAATGCCTACTTATGGCTTTTCTTGCTATCTTCAATTCCACTTTCCCAACTTCTCCATTTCCAGTCTCTTCTCATTTTTCCTTTACCCAAATTTTCGTTTGCGATTTCTCCTTTCCCTTATTACCGGGGTTTTACTTCATAAATAGCAAAATAAGCAGTACCTCAGTTGTAATTTAAAATTTATTACAAGAGTGGATTCAGCCAAAAAAAAAATAAAATAAAAATAAAATAATAAAAGTAATTTTATTTAGTACTATATATTTGATTTATATTTTGAATATTTATTATGGAAATACGCATTTCCGATATCGCCGTCAGGAACATCGCCCCACCAGAAAGTGTATTAACCGTAGATATGGCATTTTTCATTCACGCTCCAAGATAGAGTTGCTTTCTGTCTCTTCATATTTTATTGAATAACTTGCAAATCGTTATGAATGCGTCCAGTCTACCGAAATGCATTACTGGGATTACAGTGCAGTGAACATAGGACCACGATTTTTAGATGAATAGCCGATACTCGAGCATTTATTACAAAGACAAATGGTATCTGTCTTCAGGAAGGCAGCTAAAGGTGTAGAAATAGCATTACAAGGGAAATTTATAGTGAAAATATAAACAATATGTCAGGAGTTACTCTCATTTGATATACTTAGAAACTGGCAGTATTGTTGACACATCGTTCGCTTACAGCCATAACAACCGTTGCTAAGCAATTAGATCAACCACATTTCTTAATTCTATAAGCATAAATAACTGCATATTAGATAAATAATGAATAATGATAGTAATTAAAATTTTAGTAATTTACGCTGACCGCAGTGTTTGCGTTTCTGTCTAGAAATTGCTGTAATGAATCTGATTTTCATAATATATTAGAAATGAAATGCATGTTGGCAAATAGTTTGAAATAATTTTTATTTTAATTGTAGCAATTACGCAGACTAAAGTTCATTATTAATTAATTTAAATCCAGTTAATGCAATTCATATTCATAATGAATTCATATCCAGTTAATATAATTATTATAATGACATCGGTAATTTCTATGGTTATTTTTAACGATGTTTAGAAATAAGACAACCCTCGATGGAGGTTAAATCTTTGTTTTCATTTTGTATTTTTTAGTTACCTGCTGTGATGTATAGATTTTAGATGTTGTTAAAAACAAATAAAAGTCTTAACAATCTTAAGATCTCGATAAATATAGGAAATAATGAATTTAGTTTGTAGTGACTTAATGTTTGATTATCAATGCAACAGATTTACACTAATCTTTTAGTGATTAAATCTTCAGTAAACGTCCATTAACTCAATAAGTATAGGGAGATTTAAAGATCCTTTGAGGATTGAAGAGTAATCTAAATTTCATGATTACCGAAGAGACCGAATGTTTAGGCACACTGAATACAGTCAAGATTCCAGTCATTACTGGGAGCGTACAAACTAAATCCAATAAATTGTCGCATTTGCAACATTGTTTTCATGCGTAAATGACTATTAAATAATGTTCCCGGTGCAGAGATCACAAGCTGCTAGTTCTAATTGTATTAAGTTTGATTAACACCATGACAGCAGCTAAGCCAAGAGTTGTTCTCAGATTGGATTTGTCTAAAAAACCGAAAAATCTCGACACTTATATCAATGGATATAACGTCATTATATCCTTCGATGTATAGTCTACTGAATCATGCATTTATACACTGTATTTGTATAACAATATATTTAAAATTAAGAATCTTACCAGTAATATAATGGGGTTACTTTTGACACTTTTAAAAGGACACCGGAGTAATTTTAGAATCACTTTAACCTTTTCAAAAGATTTAGAAATTTTTAAATATTACTTTTTGTTTATATAATATTTGCATAAATATTATACAAAACTATTTTAATAAACTAAAAATTGGTATTTAAATATTCTACACTATGTACATGGCTCTCTCTCTCTCTCTCTCTCAATATATATATATATTATTATATATATTGAGACTCAGGCTATTAGTACTCACACTATGTAATGAGCTTTAGACAAATAATGAACAAAAATCACTTTGTCCTTCATCAGATTATTTATCGGAAAGGGGTAGTTGTGTTAGGAAAACGATATGCTGTTGAGGATTTGAAGTCGGGATGAATAACCACGAGACTATATGGAGGACCTTCTGGAAAAGCAATAATAGTTTGGAAGTGTGTTGCTAACTGGTTGTACTGACCCTACGATGCCTCCAACAAAGTAAAGCTTAGCAAAAGTTGTTTTTGCTTTGTCTGCAGAGTTATGTGTTTGTCTAAGTTATGTTTTTTTTTTTTTTTATTTTATATCTGATCCACATTTGGTGGGGGGGGGGCAAGAGGAGAGGAAAGGAGGAATATCTTCACATTCTGCTCGAACAGCTGAAGTTGGGATCATCATAAAAATATTACAATTTTATCCCGATGAAGAAAGATATTTCCAAAACGACAGTTCTTTTTCGTAGGTCGTTTTCCAGCAAACGTCTAACCAGATTTTTGTCTCATTTTGATGACTTGCTATTTTTAAGTATTATTCTGTATCGGTGATTTCTTGACTTCTCTAGGAATGCTCCACCAAAAATGCTTCTATTTGTCTTGCAAATAAATAATTAAATGAATAAAATAAACAAACAAACAATAAAATGAAATGAAAATAAAAATAGAATCATTAAATAAATTAAAAAAACATAAAATAAATAAAGAAACAAATAAATACTTTATAACAGAGCATTTTTCGAGGGTGTATGGCGTGTTATTTTCTTTCTTTCTATTTATTTTGTAAATTTATTAAAAATCTATTTATAAATTTGCAAACTCGGAGTTTTTCTATTGTCCCAAAGGCCGCAAAATTACTGATATTGCCAGAGTTTGTAGTCTCACGTGCGTTGTGTCCAGGCTCTGGGAAGCAGAGTTTCAAACCAATGGAATGTGGAATGGAGCGTGAAAAAAGAGTTTTGTTTATAATAGCAAAACGTAATTGACAAAACACGGCAGGTCAGCTTGCCAGTCGACTCCATTCAAGCACAGGTGCTCGGATATCTCGACAAAGTATGACAAGACGTCTGCGACAAGTAGGCCTATACGCCCGAAGTTCTGTAGTCCTTTATCCACAGTTCATCGTAGACTACGTTTCCAGTGGTGTTGTATCCAAAAAAAATTGGACACGACACCAGTGGGCTAATGTACTCTTTACAGATGAGAGTCATTTAAGTCTTTTATCCGATTCTAAACGACACTTGATCTGGCGTGAAAGTGGTACTGCTTACCATCGCGAGAATGTTCTTGAAAGGGATAGATAGGCGGTGGTGGGATGATCGTTTGTGTGTGTGTGGGGGGGGGGGGGAATTATGCTTAACGGACGCACCGAGCTACAAGTGCTGAAAAAAGGGACTATGAACGGTGAACGATATTGCAACGTAGTTCTTCAACGTCATGTTCGATGGTTCCGTGGTTCTGTAGGCGAAAAATTTATTTTTATGGATGCCAATATGACACCACATTGTACACACGCAGTGGAAATACTTGTGGATACGAGGGTATTCATCGATATTAAACGCTACCCAGATATCAACTCCATAGAACACGTTTGGGGCGCAATAGGGAGATGTGTTGCTGCTCGAAAGTTTTCGGCAGAAAACAAACGAGGCCTTATCCTGTGAAGGAGTAGCGGACCAGTTTGCTTCAAGAACTCCTGAATCACGTGATGCTAAACATGGTACGACGTTGTGAGAGCTGCATCGCAGTTTGCATTGGACATATTCCGTACTATCTCTCTCTCTCTCCGCATAGTTTTCTGTAAGCACTCTACATTAGTTTTCCTTAATTACATATCGCAATTTAATTTGTATGAAATTTATAACAGTTTTTTGTGTAATATAATTTCTTAGTATGCTGGCAATAAACTTATGTCCACATTGAGCTGTAATCATGAAATTGTTTTTTCATATATAGGTAAAAATGTAGTTCGTCGTTAACGTTTAGACACCAGTGTATTTAATAAATAGAACAGAGACTAAACGTATCATTGGTATTATAAAAGATTGAGGGACCTCGGCCTCCAAGGGCATGGTGGTCCGGTTCCCGGACCACCATGCCCTTGGAGGGTAATGGATGGCAATGCTGTAGCCAATGAAGTTCTAACTGAGGCTCGACTATTGCTGTTACCCTCCTGCCATGATCAGAGTTTTTTAAAAGATTGAGGTAGCCGGGAAAAGAATCGACCGTGATATGCGGTGATTGATTTTATATGAGATGCCCATATAGGGTAACAGATGGCAATGCTGAACCAATGAAGTTTAACTGAGGTTCGGCTGTTGCTGTTACCCCCTTGGAAAATGAGTTTCGAGAGTTTGCTCTCTTGAGGTTTTTGCTTTAAGGGAGCAATTTGAGTCTCCGGGGAAAGTGTTCTCCGGCACGGCCCGGTGAGGGGCTTTGTCGGTGAATTATTTTCTTCGGAATTTGAGCGGTTCGGCTCGGTGGTCGGGGAGCCCGTCACTGAGTGGAACCAACGCTGAGATAGGGACCGTCTTTCGCCCACTATGGAGTGGCCTAGAGATCGTCCGATTTTTTGAGATATCACGTTTACTTAAACAGTCGGTGATTGATTAATACCCTTGGAGGGTAATGGATGGCAATGCTGTACCAATGAAGTTTAACTGAGGTTCGGCTGTTGCTGTTACCCCCGTTGGACGATGAGATTCGAGAGTTTTTGAGTCCGCTCTCTTAAGGTTTTTGCCTTAAGGGAGCAATTTGAGTGTCCGGTGAGAGTGTTCTCCGGCACGGCCCGCTGAGCGGCTTTGTCGGTGAATGATTTTTTTCGGAATTTGAACTGTTCTGCTCGGTGATTGGGGAGCCCGTCATTGAGTGGAACCAACGCTGAAATAGGGACGGTCTTTCGCCCACTATGGAGTGGCCTAGAGATCGTCCGATTTTTTGAGATTTCACCTTTACTTACATAGTCGGTGATTAATACCCTTGGAGGGTAATGGATGGCATTTCTGTAGCCAATGAAGTTCTCACTGAGGTTCGGCTATTGCTGTTACCTTCCTGCCATGATCAGAGCTTTAATAGCCCAATAACACCTTATCCCTACACTGTCCTCTACAGATGACGGGGAAGATGAAAAGCATTCTTGCTTCGCCCCTTTAAGCCAGTCCTTATATAAAAGATTGAGAATTCTTTATGATTATATATCTGTATGTATCTTTTTATCATTACTTTGTATTTTCTTGTTTTCTTTTCCCCTGCTTAGCAATCTGTGAAAAGAGAGCGAGCACGACAGAGATGAAGTCAATTTTGTCTGTTAGTACTGAACAGGAAAGAAACGTTTAAATAAAGGATTTTTTTTAAAACTTTTTAATGGAAGAATATGTCTTCAAGTTTCTGAATGACTAATAATATTTTGCTATTATACCTTACAAGATATTTCGATTTTAAGATATTGAAACACAGAAATGGTATGCATAACCGGGTACAAATTTAGTTGTTAGCAGCACGCAACTTATTATACTTATTCTAGAAATGATTGTTCTGCATGCTTTATTTTCCGTTTTGTATGCATCTTTTATTATTTAATTTTTTTTTTTTTTTTTTTTTGTGGTGTCTGACCAACTTTCGGACTCAATTCATTATATGGATAAGTGTATAAAATAATGTGTAAAATCACTTGTAAGATACTACGAATTCGATCTCATCTAGATGTTCGTTTTAAAGAATTTATTTAAATATTTATGCTATTTGTAATTGGGATGAAAGAAATTAAACTACGATCAAGAAAGGAATAGCTCAAACGATATATTCAATCACTTGGAAAACCCTGTCTTAATTTAAAAATAAAATCACTTCAGAATGAATTTAAAAAATGATGAAAAAAGAGTGTTGACAGAAAAGTTGCTTTTACATTAATGACACATTGATTGAATATTATGTGATGTCTCAAATTAAATGGCAACTTTATAGTCTTAATTGACATCTTGAATGAAACTCTAAGATGATAAAAGAAAAATATTCTACAATTGAGAAGAAAATGCAATGCACTTGAATTTAATAAATAGAATAAATTAATATTTAATGCGTGGCTATTTAATAACACCCCGCATTAAATAAGTGCGAAAGAATTGCAATTAGCAACATATATTCAATGCGGGGCAATGGAGATTAGTACTTCCTCTGTGTTGTCCTGAATTATACTTCTAATCTAACAAGACAAGGGTGGTACAGAGACCGATGTATCTAAATATCGACCAATCAGCATCTGAGCAGTGGTGGTGAAGATTTCGAAAAAGTTGGTTCGGGCTCGCATACAAAAATGAATGGACAGACAGAGAAACTATACTTTGCAACGAACAGGATGGAGTTACTAAGGGAATGACATATTTTAGCACCTTGCTCACATTCTATAATTCTATAATTTGGAGAATATGGGATTAGATTATGGTGTACGCGACTTTATCCATACGGATAAAGTCCATATGAGTGTTGTGAATCAGCAAGATTCAAGGTAAACAGTATGTTTCAAAGATCAGTCCTTGGTACATTGTTATTCAATCAGGACATTAATAACATTGGGAAGGATTTGACAAGCGACATATAGCTATTTGCTGATGATGCAAACATAGGTAGGGTAATCAAGAATGCTGCTGATATGTAGTACTTGCAGAATGATTTGAATAGGTTGGAATTGTGGGCATGAGAAAATGGATGTCAGTTCGATGCCAGTAAATGTAAAGTCATCCACTTCGGCATGATTAGATATCCAATATCGTGTTATATTGGTGGGATTAGGCTAGAAGAAACTGATGATTCTAGGGATCTTGGAGTGTTAGTAGATTGGAAGTTGATTTTCAGGGGCCATGCAGAAAAGATTGCAAATTCAACTCAAAAGATAATTGCGATGCTGAAACGAACCTTGACATGTTAAGATAAGGAAGTCATCTTGCCTCTTTATATGGTCTTGATAAGATCTCACTTGGACTATTGCACGTAGGTTTGGTTTCCTGGTTTTTATGGTGAATCTGATACAGTACAGAGGGTGCAAAGGAGAGTGTTAAAATGATATCAGGATACTTAAATATAAAGAGCCAATAGGCTTCATTTCGGCGATATAAACATTATTTAAATTAAGGGGATATTAAATCCCACATTGCTTTAAAACCGAATAAGAAACTCAAAGATTGAAATCAGAGAGTTTCATGCCGAATATAGTATAATGAACTATAAAAGTATCGGCAAGTTTGAACTACGTACTTGGACTACTTGCATTAGCTCACGCCGATACTTTAATAATTTATTATACTATATTCGGCATGAAACTCTCTGATTTCAATCTTTGAGTTTCTTATTCGGTTTTAAAGCAATGTGGGATTTAATATCCCCTTAATTTAAATAATGTTTATATCGCCGAAATGAAGCCTATTGGCTCTTTATATTTAAGTAACTTAATGGGTGCACCTTTTTGACAACTCGTACAGCAGAGTATATAAGTTCTTTTCGCTATACCCTTTGGTATGAACTAGGTCTACCTACTCGCTGATGAGATGATGAGACCCCAAAATGAGTGTGGAAACCGGCGCGGGGCGGATATGGCTTTGAGAGGCTCCACTTGGAGGTAGGTTTTTGCCTGTCTCTGAGTGTGGCCACCACTGAGATTAGATTATGGCTCTGCTTGGTGGTAGGGGTGAGCCTGACACTGGGTAGAGCCAATGCTGAGAAGTTCTTCTTCTCGGTGATAGGGTGAGCCTGTCACTGAGTGGAACAAAGCTGAGTTGGGCGATCTCTCGGGATCGTCTTATTTTTAGAGCCCGCTTTATCTATACATAAAGGATGGAAACCGGTGCGGTACTATGTGGCCTCCCTCGATGAGACCCTGGAAGTGTCTTTCATAATAATAATAACATATAATGTTTGTCTGCATTAATTAATCATCATGGATCCGAAGAAAATGATGGTGAGTTGCTTGGTCTTATACAGATTTCAATGGGATTTCTGTCTGTTAATTTAGATTTTCCATCCACTAACCCAGTTGAAGGAATGCCCAATTAGCAGACAATAACATTGTTCTCATAGTTACAATTTCTTAAGCCATAATTCTAAAGGAACAAAATTAATAATCATACTATGGAAGTTTCAATGCAGAAATGGAAAGAAAAATGATCTCCTTTGGGTAAAAGGATTTGGATTTCGTCATATTATTATTATTATTATTATTATTATTATTATTATTATTATTATTATTATTATTATTATTATTTTGTGTAATTCCCATACACGAAAGGTTTTTTGTAACCCTATAATAGCTTAGCACCGTTGGTGGAATAAAGGTTTTTTTCTATATTTTATCACTTTACTTTTTGGGATAGTTTTTATTTGTATTTTACATAATTCGTAAAACATGATTTAGAGATCAAATATGGAACCTTTTTTAAATTCCTTAAGACCCGGGCGTTAAAAGTCATCTCCTATTTAAAGACAATCAAAAGCATCCATGTTCAGTGGGGTATTTGAATGTGCAGCTTGCTGGCTTGAGAAATGATATGTCAATCACTCAGTCAACTAAGCCGGATGATTATTTTATTTTTCCCATTCAGTGCACTAACATGGAAGAGTTTGAAATCCTTCCTTGCCAAAGCGCTAATTAAGCTATATTTACCACATCTTATATCTAGTGGGTTTTATGTCTGCGTGCAGTTGGTTAATTTTATTCCTGATTACCATCTAAAATGTCTGAATGTGATTGTCTCAGCAAGTTTTGTAGGTCGTTTGCAAAACTATAAACGGATCATTTGTATGACTAGAATTAGTTTCGGTAGAACACCTTCGTTTGCGTGCATTTTCTATGGAAGGTTTCGTTAAAGGCTTTGAGAAGAGCTTGCTAAGGAGTTTTGTGAAAATTGCGACCAAATCCCCTCTTACAAATAGGCCTAATGACATTAAACTTCCTCGTCATACTCGATTATCACAGAGCCTTAGGAAAATACTCTAACTTATTGTGACGTAGATAAGCGTTGGCCGGATAGAGTGCAGCCTAGAGGTAGCGCTTTCATAGACTACTTCAACATCACCGGCTTGGAAAATCACCTATGCAGCTGGAGAGTTCACAGGTTACGATAAGCAACGTAATGTAGCGTTGGCCATTTGATTAGCTACCTTAGGGAGGTAGCTTGTAAAGTGATGTTTCCTCTGGAGCTATGATGGAGCCTCTGTTGCAAAGCACTCTGTTGCCTGCATAAAACCCAGATGTTTATACGAATAAGACGGTTCCAATGTGAAGTTATTTGGTAAATAGTATGAAGAGTGCATTATTCTGATTAAACACTGGAAATCGGAAGATAAATATTTATCAGGAGATAAATGCAATTAAACAGGATAAAGGTTTTAACTCTTACAATTCTCATATGCAAGATTTTCACAGTCGCAAAGAGCCATTGGTCGCACATGCAGATAGTGACATGCAATATAATACAGTTTGGTATACAAAGGGAAGAGCATGCACGCTAAAACGACTGAACCTGGACAATATTAGCCTGCCATATTAGTTACAGACCAACTAATGTCAACCGACATCATTAATACATGGAAATGTTATAGGAGAAAAATATTTAAAAAATCCCAAACCCTGATGAAAAGAAGAGTGAAGATGTAAATTTATGCATTAATACATGAATGGATTCGCTCAATTGGGAGTCAAAGAAGTCAACAGTTGTTTGTACCAGATCATATGAACCCGCACTATGCATGATTTATTATACTCCGGCGCTAATTTTCATGAATGGGAGCTATTATGTAAAAGACATACATCATCCCAAACAATGTTAGAGTTTGACTTTCAGGACAGAGCCTGCATGAATAACAGTTGGCCATTGATAAGCTTACTTAACGGAGTTCATGGTCTCATCTATTAAATGCGGTCATTGTAGTGTTAGGGAATAGAAGCCTTCTGTCTGTTAGGATTAGGACTGGAACCCAATCCCTTGTTCCATTCCTAACAGACTGGAACAAGGACTTCGAATCTGTTAGCAACAATGGAACAAAAGGAGAATGGTAGTGCAACAAAGGATACTGAACGATCTCTCGTGTCCTGTTATGATAACCTTGAACTATATATAGGTGTCTGTGTAATTTTTGCGCCATAGTGTATCTTTGAATGTCAACTGTCCCGGTATTAATCTTAATGTATTTAAAAAAACATTAAAAGAACGAAACTATGCAAATTGATATGTATGTAACTAGCCTTTCGGGCATGAATCCCCTTCCAAATTGACTTATTTTATCATATATTACATATGTCAACATCATAAATCGTTTCACTATAAGGTTCTCTTAAACTGAGGGAGGAAGTGAGTCACATGGATGTGTTGAATATGATCGAAACAACACATGTTTATCTATGCGCGAGCGTCGTCATGGAGAAGTTTCTATACACTAGAATTGTGCTACTGTTAAACCATATTATTCGCTTCCCTGATAAGGTTAGTTTACCGAAGAAACAAACTCAATTTCCATAAGCTGAGATCACACTTTGTATAAGCTAAGTGTAAGGTCAAATGCCTCTCTATAAGATAAATCCTCCGTAACTCACCTAGACGTTCTAATACATCATTCCTAACGGAAGTAAACTCCTGTCCTATTCAATAACCATTCCTTTTATTTTCCAAAGAATCTTCATCTTGGCAAGTCATTGTGTGGAAGGAATTTTAAACGGGTTGTTAGCAAGTCACATGCGAAAGTTTTGGAAGTTGTTAAAGCAGTTCATCTGTGTGTGTGTGTGTGTGTGTGTGTGTGTGTGTGTGTGTGTGTGTGTGTGTGTGTGTGTGTGTGTGTGTGTGTGTGTGTGTGTGTGTGAGAGAGAGAGAGAGAGAGAGAGAGAGAGAGAGAGAGAGAGAAAGAAAGAAAGAGAGAGCGAGAGAGCACATACCTCTTTTCTGCATTAAACAAGATATGTAATTAACTTGGTCGTGATATTAAACACGGCTCAACACACCTAGTAGATTAAAAACAAACAAACAAACAATGACTGTCCGATTTACATAAATAGCAAAGGAAGCTCCTGTATTATACAAACTTCAATGTATTCTCAGTGTGAAATCTGATTAACATATTTGGAAATCCTCTAAAAAGGAACGAGCAGCACAGCGAGTCTTTATTTGCATAATATATACATAAAAATGTTCAGTGTTTTTGGACAAAGATAATCCTGATCTTTTGTGTATCAATTTTGTTTCCTGCTCAGTTCAGTTGATTTTAGAAGTTCGTAATATCACAAAGTACTCTCCACCAATGCCCACACTAAAAATAAGATTGGGATAAAACTGCCAACTTATGGTAGATTCGATCTGCATTCAGTACTCACGCTTTTATATACATGATATTCTGATAGCAATGCAGAACCCCCCCCCTTCCCATCCTTTATTATGGCATCAAACTGTAGACATGTAAGTACCTTAAACTCTGTTATAGAAAATACTTGAAAGTTCAAGTAAAGGAAATTTATATTCGATTACTTGCATTTAACTTTGCCAGACGATGACTAACTAAGTGTGTGTGTTCTATTCAACAAGTTATAAAGAGATTTCAGTGAAAGATTCCTTTAAAGTCCTAAAAAGGACTGGGAGATCTACTGAGTCCTTGACTCTTTATCGTTTCGTCTGAATGAAGAAAATCTGTGTGGATTGGGTGTTATTCAGTATAGCTGGGTAACTGCAATAGCCCAGCTTCAGTTAAAACTTCATTGACTACAGCATTTTCATCCATTACCTTAGAGGTCCTAAAAAGAACTGGATCTCTGTTGGTATTTAACCTATCCTAAATTCGTTTAAATTATTAAATTAAATTAAAGCTCTGATCATGGCAGGAGGGTAACAGCAATAGCCGAGCCTCAGTTGGAACTTCATTGGCTACAGCATTGCCATCCATTACCCTCCAAGGGTATTGGATTGAATGAATCAATCACTGCCAAAGATGTTAAAACACATGATATATATAAAGATTATTTAAAAATAAATATGGTGTATAGAAATGCAATTTTTTTATCAAAACATTTTAAATTTTGATTTCAATTTTATTCAAAATATATTTTATTGGAATCACAAATTTATTAAATACTTAATTTTATTATTATTACTATACTTTTTCATCGAGTGGTATCAAAGTTAACAAATGAGAGCCTTTATGATTTTGATTGCGTTGTGTCAATCAAACTGAGAAAGATGATTCATTTTGTCAAAGCAAATAAAAAAAAGAACATAATAATAATAATTCGCAGATAATGATTTATGGTATCTAGTACGTTATTCTGAAATAGTTACATGAATTTTATTATTATTTGTATTGAATCTGTATCCACTTATATTGAAGCTCCGATTAAAACAGGCTACATGCTGAACTACAAAGCTGGAAATTATGATCGACTTAGAGGAATACTATCTTTGATCCCATGGTATCAGTTACTGAATGGAAAAAATGTCAGCAATGCATGGGAATCTTTGAAAAAGTGCTTGAATGAGGCGGTATCTGAATGTATCCCTAGTATTCGAAGAGTAAATAGGTTGGGTTTGAAATGGATGTGCAGCCTTATTAAGCTAGAAATCCACAAGAAGAAGATGACGTGGAAAGAGTATCGCAAAAATAAGAGTGAGAGGAGTTAAGAAATATATAAAGCTCAGGCCAGAAAAGTAACGTTGTGAGTAGTGTACCTCAGGGTTCAGTCCTTTTGCCATTATTGTTCAATCTATAGATTAATGACTTCAAGCCGGGGTCTATCATCAGATTTGCAATTGGTTGCTGATGATGCGAAGATAGGCAGGACAATCAGGGATGCTACTGATATTCAGCAATTACAAAATGATTTGAATAGACTGGAAATCTGGGCAAACGAAAATGGCGGTCAGTTTAATGTTAGTAAGTGTAAAGTTATGCACCTTGGCGTGATTAGAGATCCAGCGGCATATTATGTTAGTGGGGTTATGCTGCAAGAAACTGAAGAGGCAAGGGATCTTGGTGTATTGGTGGATAAGAATTTAAAGTTCAAAGGTCACATAGCAAAAGTTGCAAATACAACTCATAGGATAATTTCTATGCTGAAGTGAACTTTGACATGTAAGGATAAGGAAGTAATTTTGCCTCTTTATAAGGCTTTGATAAGACGACACTTGGATTACTGTGTGCAGATTTGGTCTCCCGAGTTCCAAGAGGATAAAGAAGTTGTGGAAAGGAGGTGAGGAAGAGTTACAAAAGTTATATACGGATTATGGGATTTAGATTATGAGGACAGATTGCGAGTATGTGGATTACAGACTCTGGTTAACCAGAGAAAGAGGGGTGATATGATAGAGGTCTATAAACTTTTGAATGGGTGTTATAGCATTTCAAATTATGAAATTTTTCGTTATATGGAAGGCGGGGAGAGAACAGGGGGGCATCCATGGAAGTTAAGGTTGTTCTCAGCCAAGAAAGGGGTCAGAGCTAGGTTTTTCTCTCAGAGAGAGCAGTGAGTGAGTGGAATAATTTGCCCTTTGGCGTAGTGAGTGCATCTAGTGTAAATGAATTTAAGGGAAGGTATGATAGCTGGATTGGGTTGGAGGTCTCAGATGATAATAATAATAATAATAATAATTTACTAAAATAAAGAGCCAAAAATCTTCATTTCGGCGATGCAAAATTATATAAATCAAGTGGATATTAAATGCAGCATTATTTCAAAGCCGAATGCAGAAACTATGAAAGTTTCGTAAACGAAATTTGACCAGAGAGTTTACGGGAATACACTCGCCAGCATTTACGAGTTGCTCTAGTGCGGACCTTATAGGAGACATGATCGCTTGCCCAAGCGAACAAGTCTCCATTTTGATCATGGTCCATTTTGATTAGGTTTCATTGGCCTGCCAGCTGTTTCGAACTGGTTGGTTCTCCTCAAAGACAAGGCAGATACTTAAGTAAAGCCCTCTCTAAAAATTAGGCGATCCTCCAGACCACTCCCAACGAGTGACCGAAAGATTGTCCAAGTGGAAACAACTCAGCGTTGGTTCCACTCAGTGACACGCCCTCCCCACCAGTGAGCAGAAGCTGAACCACTCATATTCCAATAAAAAGCATCCATCGACAGAGCTTCACACGGGTCACGTCGGAAAACACTTTCCCGGGAGACTCAAATTGCTCTGAAGGCAAACCTTAAGAGAACAAAAAACTCTCGAGAGTTCAGTATTAAAGATTTTTTTTTGGCTAGATGAGCAAACGAACAATGCTTTTCATATTCCCTGTTATCTTTAGAAGAAAATGCATTGATGGGTTGATATATAGGGCTATAAGCTCTGATCATGGCAGGAGGGTAACAGCAGTAGTCGAACCTCAGTTAAAACTTCATTAACTACAGCATTGCCATCCATTACCCTCGCTCCCCCACCACTGAGCAGAACCTCTCATATTCCAGGGAAAGGTATCCACCGAAAAGGCCCCTCAGGGTCATGTCGGAGAACACCTCCCCTCCATACACTCAAAATGCTCTCTCTCAGGTCAACCTCCCCCCCGGAATATAAGCCCCCAACCCCCCTCACCGGGAGCAAAATTCCGGAAAAAACTTAAGAGAGCGAAACTCTGCGTCCAATTTAGTCGCCTCTTACGACATGCATAAGCTAATAACTAAGTAAAGCCCTTTCTAAAAATTAAGACGATCCCTGGGGCCACTCCCTACGAGTAGCCCAAAGACCGTCCAACTCAGCGTTGGTTCCACTCAGTGACGGTCTCCCCACCACCGAGCAGAACCGCTCATATTCCATGGAAAAGCATCCATCGACAAGGCCCCCTAACGGGTCACTCCGGAGAACGCCCTCCCCAAAGACTCAAAATGCTTCCCCTCTCATCGGGAGCAAAATTCTGCAAGAAACCTAAAAGAGCGAAATTCTCGAAACTCGTTTCATTTTAGTCTGGTTCCATTACAGTAGCGCTTTATTTAAGTAAAACACTGTTTAAACGTTAGAACGATCCCTAGACCAACTCGATATTAGCTGAAAGATCGTCCAACTCAGCTTCGGCCCACTCAGCGACAGACTCACCCTACCACCGAGCAGATCCGCTCATATTCCAGGGAAAGGCATCCATGGTGCAAGTGGGCTTAGATTTCGAGTGGGTTTGCCTGAGAGAGCATTTTGAGTCTCTGGGGAGGACGTAGCCTGTGAAGGGCCTTGTTGGTGGATGCTTTTCCATGGAATATGAGCGGTTCTGCTCAGTGGTGGGGATGGCAGCCACTGAGTGGAACCAACGCTGAGTTGGACGGTCTTTAGGCTACTCGTAGGGAGTGGCCCGGGGATCGTCTTAATTTTTAGAGGTGGCTTTGTTTATTAATCCCACTGCAACCTATGCATGTCGTAAGAGGCGACTAAAATGGACGCAGAGTTTCGAGAGTTTCTCTCTCAGGTTTCTTCCGGAATTTTGTCCCCGGTGAGGTGGGGGGACTTATATTTCGGGGTGTTTGCCTGAGAGAGAATTTTGAGTCTCTGGGGAGGGTGGTCTCCGACGTAGCCTGTGAGGGGTCTTGTCACTGGATGTTTTCCCCTGGAATATGAGCGGTTCTGCTCAGTGTTGGGGGAGCCCGTGACTGAGTGGAACCAACTCTGAGTTGGACGATCTTTCGGCCACTCGTAGGGAGTGGCCGAAAGATCGTCTTAATTTTTAGAGGTAGCTTTACTTTTAGAGGAAGCCTGGGGGATCGTCTTAATTTTTAGAGGTAGCTTTACTTATTAATCCCACTGCAACCTATGCATGTCGTAAGAGGTGACTGAAATATACGCAGAGTTTCGTATAACGCTCTGTCAGGTTTCTTCCGAAATTTTGCTTCCGGTGAGGGGGGGGCTTATATTTCGGGGTGTTTGCCCTGTGAGAGAGAGCATTTTGAGTCTCTGGAAGGGTGTTCCTTCGGGAGTGGTAGGGAGTGGTCCGGGGATCGTCTTAATATTTAGTGGTGGCTTTGCTAAAAGTCCACTGTAGCCCATGCATGTCGTAAAAGGCGACTAAAATGGAACGCAGAGTTTCGCGCTTTTAGGTTTCTTCCGTAATTTTGCTCCCGGTGAGGGGGGGAAGTAGATTTCGGGGGGATTTGCTGAGAAAGAGCATTTTGAGACTCTGCGGAGGGTGTTTTCCGATGTGACTGTGTGGAGCCTTGTCGGTGGATGTCGTTCCATAGAATATGAGTGGTTCTGCTCGGTGGTCAGGTGAGTCTGTCACTGAGTGGGCCAACGCTGAGTTGGACAATCTTTCGCTCACTGTGGAGTGGTCTAAGGATCGTTCGAATTTTTAAACAGACATTTACTTAAAAATCGCGCATGCATGTCGTACAAGGCGGCTAAAATTGGTACCCAGGGATGGTAATGGTTGGCAATGCTGTAGCCAATGAGGTTTTAACTGAGGCTCGGTTATCGCTGTTACCCTCATGACTCATGACGTGATCAGAGCTTATAGCACTATATTACCCTATCCATACATTTTCTTTACAGATTACGGGGAATATGAAAAGCATTTTTGCTTCACCCATCCAGCCAAAAAAAAAAAAAAATGAAAGCTTGAGGTTTAGCCCGCATGGTGGCCGGTATAAGAATAGCGCTACTGTAACCCATACATGTCGTAAGAGGCGACTAAAATAGGACGCAGTTTCGGGAGTTTCGCTCTCTCTCAGGTTTCTTCCGAAATTTTGCTCCCGGTGAAGGGGGGCTTAGATTTTGGGGTGTTTGCCCTGAGAGAGAGAGAGCATTTTGGTTCTCTGCGGAGGGTGTTCTCCGGCGTGGCCCGTGAAGGGCCTTCTCGGTAGATGCTTTTCCCTGTTTTCCCTGGAATATGAGCGGTTCTGCTCAGTGATGGTGGGGGGGGACGTCACTGAGTGGAACCAATGCTAAGTTGGACTGTCTTTCAGCCACTCGTAGGGAGTGGTCCGGGGGATCGTCTTAATTTTTAGAAAAGGCTTTACTTACGTACCAGCCAATACATTTTGCTCCTGGTGAGGGGTGGGGGGGGCTTAGATTTCGGGGTTTTTTCCCTGCGAGGCGACTAAAATGGGTACCCAGGGAGGGTAATGGATGGCAATGATGTAGCAATAAAGTTTTAACTGAGACCTGGCAACCCTATCCATACATTTTCTTTACACATAACGGGGAATATGAAAAGCATTTTTGCTTCACCCATCTAGCCAAAAAAAAAAAAAAACCCTTGATATTTGATCGATCCGATCTTGATCATTGACCGATGACTCTGGGTGTTCATTGTGACTGTTTGCAACTGTGATTAATTGTGATTTTAAGAGATGCGGGTTTGAATTTACTTTTTTCTTTTTTCCTTCTCAGTAATTTTATTTCCAGCTCTTAATTTACAATTCACAAATGCATTACTAATGGGCAATCTCCATTCGGAAAGCCTGAAGTTTGAATAGGCATTCGCATACTTCAGAAGTTTCTATGAATTCCTGCACACGAGCTAAGGATCAATGACAGTGGACACAGCACTCGAAAGTCGTAATTTTTTTTTTTTTTTTCAGAAGCCAGTGATATGAACAAGTGGATTCGAATATAGCCAGAGACGATAGATGATTACTGTGCACTTCCGATTTTCGAATGAAAACGTTCATTACAAAAAAGTCGCTATAAAGAGTAAAAAAACTTCAAGGTGGTATTGCGCGGTATAACAGAAGCCATAATCACCGAAGAAGTCACAAGAGCCCCCCCCCCCTCTCATAACTGCGGTATAAACCCAGTTAAAGTTAGCGGTATCCACTGCACTCTGCACATAAAATGCAAATACCTCCCCTGTTGTAAATTAACACACAATAAAAAGAGATCTATGACCTAAAAGCCATCTGTGACATGGCTATAAAACCATCACCATATTATATATGGATGGTATCAACTGAACAAAGTCACAACTGTCAAATATTCAGCCGCTTGCAAACTACTGCGAAGCTGATTTAAGTGCGGAGAAAACCAAGTAACGGCTTCCTGTAAAAAAATCAAAAACAGAGTCAGCTAAATCCGTCTTCTGTGATGGACCACATCCCTCTAAGAATTTCCCCCCTCCCACAACGACTGCATCGGTACTCACAGTAAATGCCGATAACTCTCAACGGCAAATCGAGCCCCACAAGCACTCGCCTCGCGTAGTTAGTGGCATCGAAAAGGGAGAGAGAGAGAGAGAGAGAGAGAGAGAGGGCTGAACATCAAACCCCAATCAAATCCAGCAAATCTGCAATCCTAGCAGCATTTTGGGCGAGGTGTAAATTGAGTTTCGTAAAGCATGTCCTAGCTAGGACTCACGAACAAGCGTGTGTGTGTGTGTGGGGGGGGGAGAATTACATTAACAATCCTTACTGCACTAGTTGGTGGTTAACCGATGTAGAAGGCTAAACTTTCTACGGATTACTTTCTGAAACGCCAACAGTCTAGAAAAGAAAATATATGAACTACGAGGACACTCTACAGTGCTGAGGTGAACCTCGTAAACGAAACACACACCTCTGACCAGCCAACAACCCAAAGTCCAGGAACCGTGTTCTATGACATGATAGAGTTTCGTAATGATAGGTCAATAACAGGCGGGAAACTGTTGCTGACCGAAATGTCGTGATTCTAGGACCTTCAGAACCCGCAGATTACAACGTGGCAGGGCTTTCTGACGTCCTTGACATAGCATACAAAATATCGCGCACCAATACCAAATACATGCGGTGGATAAACTCATCTTTGATCACAACTACCCAGTTTTATCCAAGTGGGTTCACAACATGAAAATGTCCGACACGAGCTCCCAAATTGTTCGGCTGGACAAAACTAACGACCGAATCGAATGGCCCAGTTACCACCATCGACTTAAGGGGAAAAAAATTGATCACTCAATTTCGAGCTTAGAAAACAGAGATAACTACTGCATTAACAGCTGCCCTTGTGTATGTGCCACGCATAACCTCGACCATCTTCTGTAAAATATTAAAAATCTCATTCGCGAATGGAACCGAGCCAGGTACCATTAACACAAATCTGACCACAGAACCGATTTACACTCAATAGGACTACGAATGAACTTCGATAAGCGCTTAAAATCTATCGAAATCAACAGTAGGAGGCAAAACTTCAGTCGATAAACACAGAGAGGACCAGACTCTCTGGAAAATGGTCAACGCTTTAAACACAGACCGTACTTCCCTCCCCCTCCTATTAATCCACGGCGAACATCGTCTGATTTACCATGACACAAAGTTGAAGCTCTCGCTAAAATGCACAAACTTCGATAAACTCAATCTAACCGAAATCTCCAGCTGAGGTCCACAAAATCATTCCCAAACTTAAAAACAGGAAAACACACCAGGCACAAATAGGATTTCTATTATTAATGCGACATTAAGATAGCACTACTTTTCAGCGAGATCACAAGTATTTGATGTAATCTTAATCTCAAAACCAGGAAAAGTAGAAGAATTCGTTCAAAACTATTATCCAGTCAGCCTACTCTGCTGTCTAGAAAAAATAGCTGAAAGAGTTCTGCTAACAAGGCTGCAGAAATTCAGTTTAGAACTAAACCTCATCCCCGATAAGTAATTTGGATTTCGGGAGAACCATTCCACCGAAAAAATTATCTAAGTTGTGAAACACATCACCGTAGGATAGAACTAGAAGCGGCGCATAGGGAAGATCGACCGCGGACATTGCTTTTCTCGTCCGACTCTGATGTCATTTCTGGTTTTGTAGGCTGAAAAATAAATGCCATAGTACTATAATAACAACAAGGAAGAGAATCTTGTTGTTTTTAATATACCGAAGTATGAGATATTAATAATATATTAAGATGCTTTACTTTCTAATTTTCCTCCTACACTTCGTAATTGTACATGCAACTGTTGGCAATGATAATCATCGATAATCTAATGTACGATATCATTTTTGTGATACCACTATGAAAAACGTTGCGAACGACATTACATGTTTGGAGTATATAATTTCGTTTTCCTCCTGTATTGTTCGATTTTAATATAAGAGCACATCAGATAAATTTTAGTTAAGGTTCTACATTTTATTAAAATTAAATTTGTAAACAGTTTTATTTTATTAATGGGATTAAAAGAAATTAAGAAAAACTGACATTAGGAAGGAATTACTTCAACTTCGATGATCCCTGCTTCAATTCTATAAAATGTGCATCTAATCTCTAATCTCATTATACAAATCATTATCTGGAATCATTTATACTAGATATTTACTATTTTAGGAAACAGTAAAGAAATTTAATTTAGTCTCAGAGTCAAATGGGAGAATCCAAGGCTTGCATACGATACTAAGCCACTCTTACTATACAAAAGAATACCGTCACTCCTCCATTTACGATGGGTTCTACTCTGACGCCCGTAAGTCAGAAATCAATATATAAATGATAAGACTATGAGATATGTTTTAACTGATTTTAGGATTTCTTTATATTGAAATAATCCAATGTACGAAACATAAATCTTCAAATGGATGATTCATTGGAGAAGATAAAGGCTAGTTCATCAACAACCAATTGTTCAATTTCAACAGTTGCAATAAAGCATTCTGGGGAGGACCGTCCACAAGCAGATGCATAGCTTGTGGACGGTCTAGGGCTCATCTTCAAAGCGACCTTTAGAGCAACTTCAGCTTGCGTCATTCTATTCATTTTATTTACTTTCCTAAATCTATTCATGTTGGGATCCGTTTCCTAAAAAATGAATTTTCTTTATTTACAGTGGAAAATGACTGCCAAATTTTTCACTGTAAACGTTTTTGGTGACTTCGGATTCTTTTTCCTTCTACGTTTAGTTCTCTTTCTTCTTGTTCTGAATCTTTGGTTGTTGGAGGTGCATAAAGGCTTCATTTGAGAAATCTTCCTCCACAACATTCACCACCTAATCTACATCTCATTGTCAACCTCCAACTCTTTAACTTGAACTATGTTGTCACCATTGTCTTATATTGCTTTATGAATATATAAACATGCATTTTCAACAGTTTTTTCCCCAAACGTCATTCGTACACTTTGCTGTCACTTCACTCCATGCTGCATCTTCCTTCTTTGTAAAATTGTTAACACACAGGGTTAACAGGCAAAATACACTGACTTTGCATCTGTAGTTGTATCGTTGGTAATTTCAACGATACAACTACAGTTGGTAATTTTTTTTTATTCCGTAAAACAAATAAAGTGCTGGAGAATTAACATATTTAACAAATATAATACGCCTGCTTCAGAGAGTCCTACTGGCTTTGTTTGAGTTTTAAACTATTCCCGCGCGATTTTTGTTTTCTTTCTGCATGTTTTGCCTATCTAAAGAAAAAAATATTGACATTTTCTAAGAGAATTAAAAATACCATTTTCTTCTAAAACTAGATCAATCAACTTGGAAAAAAACCCCAGTCTAATGACATAACTTCCTGTGAGAATTTTGTAAAGGAATGAAATCAGAATTGAATCCAAGCATTATTCCCATTTCTGCAAAATGACGTTTAAAGTACTTAGGATTGTTTTGCTTGTTACAAGGTCTTAATGTTTTGTATTCATTACTACGACGAGTCCTTTTTAATCAATATACATTATCCTCCATAGCTCAGGCGGTATCGAGGATGGAAAGATCCAGGTTCGACGTGAAGAACCTTTGTAAGGTGTTTTTCCTTCTTTTCCATTTAAGGTCAGTGAGTTAGTCTCATATAGGAATGGTAAAGGATTTCCCCTCCGTAAACTCAGGTTCTTGATCTTAAAGAACAGAAACTAGCTAGAAGAATGCACTCATTTAACAGACAGAATAAAGTTACCTCATAGCCTTAATTGTTTCGATTGTAATTCCAAATCATGTGTTCAATTCTTCTTTGCTTAAATCCTCTCATGTAAAATCATTGCGCAGTATAAAAAAAATAGTGCAAAGTTTTTCAGACACGCTATTTATGCATGCATCTGCAATCGAAACGAGCAGTCTGGTGAACAAGATCAAGAAATCAGTTTTGATGTGTTCTATATCATCACATATGTAAATAATTAGAAACTAATAAAGGATTTTGAAGCTAGTTGACATTTGATGCTAGTTGAGTCATATACATGAAATTATTATTATTATTATTATTCAATGTCTATATAAACCACTGATAGGTTTATCTGTTTTGAGGGAATGAAAAACATTCAACCTCCGTATGACACTGGCTAACTTACCTTTTGTCGACAAGATATGACAAAAAGGTTCCTCGTGTCATAAACAGGAATCGAACATAGATTATTCCGACCAAAGTTTCGTTTCTATCGAGTCTCCAAAAATACACAAAAAATAGAAACGAGACTTTTATTATTTTAAAATCTACTGGAACTGCTATAGAATACAGTACGAAAGACTACGTGATTTGTAACCAATCTACTAAAGAAAAAAAAGTGCTTAAAAATCAGAACATAAAAAAATAAAATAAACTGACATAATTAGTGTATTGATAAGCGTAACAATATCAGTCAACTCCAAGTTGCAAGTGTTATTGTGATAGCATATTTATAACAACTACAATTATTTGTGGGTTACAGCAGCAATTTAAAGTTGCATACCTCAGACCCAGATGGTGCATATCATTTCGTCACGAGAACGACAGAGAGAGAGAACCTTAATCAAACTTAATTATATATTCCGTATACTCATAAATATTCCTGGAGCCGCTGTACATCAGAGGTAATGCTATTAGACTGACGATAGGTTCCCAACAATAATGTTACCTCTGGTTCGAGGCTCTCATGCAAGGTCTTTTATCTCACTCCACCAAGATAGCCGTTATAAGATAACTTATTGCTTGGTTCCATGAAACCAGAATTATTTTACGCGCTATTTAACTAATGAGACATCCCATCCTGGAGAATGCGTAGAGGTTTCTCGGGAAGCTGAGAATTTTTTTTAAGAGCTTTCTTAATAAGCTGTAAGAATACTCGTGTCAAGTATCAAAAAAAAAAAACATTGAATTTAAAACGATAAGAAGGGTAGTTTGTGCAGTATGAACAAGGAATTATTACTTTTCTTCGTCTCTAAAACATTTTAATATACACTATATGTCATGGTGGATTTCGTTATCCCAAAAGAATTTTTTAATTTAAAGAAAACTTGAATCTGTCTTATCTCACAGTTAAGGAAAAGTCATCGTTTAATGTTCTGTAAAAGCAATAATAGCAGCTATCATTCAGTAAAATGGATTCTCGTCTTTTTAAGAATAAATCCCATCTAATTTCCCATTCCTCTAATGGAATAAATCCTGTCTGACATTGTGTGGCTTCTAATTGATTAAATCCTAAACAATGCCACCCTTCAGTTGGAATTACGGTTTAAGAAACTAAGGCTACTAAGCCAATATGTATATATTTCTGCTAATATATATATATATATATATATATATATATATATATATATATATGTGTGTGTGTGTGTGTGTGTGTGTGTGTGTGTGTGCGCTGATTCGAGGAATCCTCGTAATAAAAGGTATTTTAACTGAAGGATAAAACTCGTGTTTTATTTCCCACATAATAGACAAACTAGCCTCGAAACACGCAATTAACAGACATTATACTATGACCTCATAGCTTCAATTGCTTTCTCCATAACAAACCAAACCATTATATATAAATGCAAAAGGGTGTATATATCACTTTCAATTCTCCTTGTCTGCCATTGGGTAACTATATTTAACTTTGCATTTATATATATTGTTAGTATTGTTATTGTTACAACCAACTTAATCTTCTAACTGGAAAAACCCCTTCTAATCTTCTTTTCTCCAAAGAAATAACATTCTTAACGTTGTCTATTCCTCTCCTAACAATAGTTCTCTTCTTCCTCCTCCTTCATTTCATATAGAACAGATTTCTTCATCAAGCGTTTTATAGCCTCTGGTTTTCGAAATAAACATCAGTAGGATCCGTCACTTTGTTATCGAACGAGTTCAGAACGTTTATTGGTATTCAAAGAAATTACTGGAATTTGTTAAAAAAAAATTGTAGATTGCTGCCTAAATCTATCTAGTTGCCATAAAGTTAAATCGAGATTATTTTGTTGTTTTGAAGAACTACTGAGGCACCCGATAAAATAGGAAACCATTGTTAAGACCATAATACATAACCAAAACATTTTGACATCAGCGATGAAGAAGGCTGTCGTATTATGTCTGTTGATTGCTTGTGTTCTTTTGGTGGGGGTTGCCTATTTTTTCGGGACGTAAAACCCTGCTGTTCATGTATGAGGCTAACTCGCCCTCATTTCAAAAGCCCTTATGAAGATTCTTCGCGTTCTTTCTAAATAAAGAGAATCCTCCATACCGAAGTACTTATGCGACTTATATGATAGATCCGAAGAAGCCACGGAGAGGAGACGATTCAGCCTCGGTCATTGGAGCTCGGAATTTTTTTTTCTCTAAGTGTTTTATTAATCAGTTCTCGAGATTGACTTCTGACGCATGTAATGAAGGTATTGAGTCCACATCTCAGAAATATCGACCGTAGAACGTACGCTGCCGCATACAAATAAATACTAATTAGGATTTAGAAATATCGGCTTCCTGGAATACCACAGCAATGCCCTGGACCGCGGAGATAACAAAAAACAAATGAACTGATTGATTTACAGAGCTAAATCAGTGTGCGTCTGCTTCCCTTGATGAATGAAAAAAAAAAAAAATAAGGAATTTACTTTTTATTTATTTTACAAAAGAGAATCTAAGACATGATATTTCTGATTTCAAATTAACATTATTAATATGTACGTCCATTTTGAAATAAGGTTAGCTTAGGATTAAATTTATACACTACAATTCAATTATTACATTTTGGTATTAATAATTCGATTATAATTAATATTATTTGAACATACGGTAAACTTCGATAGGTCTTTAGATCTAAAAGACTTAGATCTTAACAAGATTTTTAGATCTCGTACTGGTATTTTCGGAGTGTGAATGAAGGAAAAAAACATATATTATTGGATTATTTGCTGACATATTTTAACCCTACCCGCCCACCCCCCTACATACTATTTGTGGGAGGGATAAGGTCGTTGATTTTTCTGTTAGCCAACAAGCATATCAAATTGTATTTCCGACTACACTTTGTGCACCTAAGACAAGATCTCATGAGCACCTAACGCTCCGATTCTTCCCCTCATGCGGGGGAAGCATGAATATGTATATATACATACTCGACTTCGGAATGCTCCAAGCACGTGCCACTCGTTACCCGTGCGCTTTCTGATAGGTGTAGACTAAACTCCCTGGGGAAATTAGTCAAAAAAAGCAACGTCGTACCGGACGAAGTTTATAATATATTTAAGCAGAATGAAATATTCATTCTTGTTTTTAATCCAACCTAAATCAAGCAAAAAATTTGAATAGAAAAGAAACTAAAGGTTAACGAAACTGCTTTTATGCTTGTAAGGCAAGTCAACCTCTCGCTTCAGTGTAATGAAAAGCGACGTACTGTTACCCTAAGGGAGGTGCTTTTCATTAATGCAATACCAGGACAGTACGTTATGAAATCAAACCTGATTAGTGCGACAGCATTTACATAAGATTACAGTTTTATTCCTATTTAAACTTAGTATTTTTTCTTCTTTTCCTTTATTCTACAGCTTGCTTTTATGAAATAAGGATGCATATTTTAGATTTGTACTATAATATTTAAATAGAGTTATCAAGGGCTAGAAATTGGAATACAGCTACTTCCATTAAATATATATACTTCCATTATATATATATATATATATATATATATGTATATGTATATATATGTATATGAAGATGTATATATATATATGAATATTGAATATATATATATATATATATTCCCCGTTATCTGTAGAGGACAATGTAAGGATTGTCATCAATTACCCTCCCTCGGTACCGATTTTAGTTGCCTCGTACGACATACATTGGTTACAGTGGAGCTATTCTTATCTCGGCCACCACACGGGATTAATTGTTAATCCTTAAATCCTTATACAGTAGAGCTATTCTTATCCCTGCCACCACACGGGATTAATTGTTAATCCTTATAAGGACTGGCTTAAAGGGGCGAAGCAAGAATGCTTTTCATTTTCCCCGTTATCTGTAGAGGACAGTGTAGGGATAAGGTGTTATTGAGCTATTAAAGCTCTGATCATGGCAGGAGGGTAACAGCAATAGCCGAACCTCAGTTAGAACTTCATTGGCTACAGCATTGCCATCAATTACCCTCCAAGGCGTATTAATTAATCACCGCATCTCACGGTCGATTAACTTCCCATATCGCTAATAATTGTTGTCTTTTATCTATTTTATAAATAGATAATACATAAAAAAATAAAAAAGGTTTATTTGTTCCTTTAAAATAATGTTAAAAGAATAAAATATTTTTAAAAATATTTTTGATTGATTTCACAATAACATTAAACTTGAAATCGTTTTGTTTTTTGCGTATTTTATAATTTCTAAATTTATTGGCATTTGTAATGTAATATGTGAATTGTTTCAAATATGTTTTGCATGATTTTTGTTTTACATTTGCATTAAATTGTTAATACAACTTTGAAATTGTAATTACTTGCTCAGCATATCTGTATATCATTATGAAACTATCATATACATTTCTAGCTTATGAAGGATAAGTTGCATCATTGAAAAGTTTAGTAATTGGCCTGTTACTTAAGATTAAGTTAGCGAGAACTATAGTTTAAGAAGGAACTTATTGATGCCCTTTTTTGAACTGCAGGTGAGGCTATTCTTTAGACTGAGTTGAGTGAAATGAAACAGGATTAAACTTGTGAGGCATATTCTTGGAAAGAAGTGAAAAGAAGTCAACTAGCCGTTGACTACGTTTGCATAAGTTTGTATAAATTGGAGAAAGCTTGCTGAGCAGAAGACATGCGAAGGACCATCGAAACTTTAATAGACTGATTTTATTGTGATAAATGAATCTAATGAACTCTAAATGACCTCTAGATAAGTTTATAAAGTAGCGTAGCGACTATTATATTTTTTCCCCCTGTCAGTACAATTATAATAAGCTCTGAACGAAATTTAATGAAAACGAAAATGAAGAAATTTAATGAAATGCAATCTTAAGGATTTGTACTAAAATTGTTAAGTCGTATTACCAATTTATTCCAAATAAAAAAAAATCATGCAAAACATATTCGAAAGAATTCATATATTACATTATAAATGACAATACATTTACAAATTATGAAATATGCGAAAAATAAAGCGATTTTAAGTTTAATATTATTGTGAAATCAATCATTAATGTTAAAAATGTTTTACTTTTTTAACATTATTTTTCGTATATTTCTTCGTATGTTTCGTATATATCTCAGCTAGATAACTGAGAGTTTTTGCTCTCTTAGGTTTCTTCCTGAATTTTGCTCCGGTGAGGGGGGGGGGGTTAATTTCGAGGATTTGCCAGAGAGAACATTTTGAGTCTCCGAGAAAAGTGTTTTCCGGCGGGGCCCGTGAGGAGCCATTTCGGTGGGTGGTTTTCCCTAGAATATGAGCGGTGGGGTGAGCTTCCACTGAATGGAACCAACGCTGAGTTGAATGATCTTTTTGGTCACTCGTAGGGAGTGGTCCGGGGGATCGCCTAATTTTTAGAGAAACCTTTACTTAAACAGTGTCCATAGTGGAAGATAACCGCACAGTTTAACTCTTTGCTGTTACTTTCGATATAAAAAGTGTCCCCAAAACAAATATAAACAAAGATTAATTTATTTTGCACAGACGAAGTCGGTCTATGAATTGTTTGGTAGATCTTTATACGTTCAAAATTTTAAACTCAGTTACTAAATGAAGTCATGCGTTTTTTTTTTAATGCAAAACAAAAATGCATTTGTGTATTTCGTTTTGATAAATAGCTCATAAAGAATGCATTATTCCCACAGAGATTTACTTTTAGCTCCCCGCTTCCGAAGATTAAAAATAAAACTACGAAGCAATAACAGAAAGAGTCTATCAGCTTTTACCCGGAGAAATAAAAGCAAATAAAAAGCACTTAAAAGACATTCAGGTTTATTGTAATAATCTCCTAAGCACTAACGTCAGTATTCAAATATTCCACGATAGCAATCTAAATATAATTTCTACGATTTTTCTTTCTTTCTTTCTTTTTCTTTTCTTTCTTTTTTCCAACAAATAAAAAAACTAGATGTGTTTCTTTAAAACGATTTTGTATAACAAATGCAATTATTGTACGAATTATACTTTAAGTATAATTCAGACATAAATGTATCATGTATTTATTATTTTCTTGTTTTACTTGCGTTTGTTCGTCTGTGTTGCTCTCACTGCGACTATTAATAAAATCGAACAATAGTATCATGATGTAAATTGGCTCGTTGAGATTGAATCGATTTAATGGGATAAAAATATCTTTGTGTTTTTATTCCGGGATGTTAGTTCATGTCCTTAATGTGGCCTTTTATTGGTGACTTTTCTCCTTCTTTGTGCAGTGTTTTTTTCTATATCTGGAATACAAGATATCAAAACCGTATCTTAAAGCAATGAATCAGATAAATCAAAACATTATAGTTTGTTTATGACACTTATCAAACAAACACAAAAGATGTTGACGAGAACAATTTAGTGATATATTGGGAAAGACTGTTTTGGTAATCTTTCTGTTTTCATTCTTTGAACGTGTTCCATCCATTTATGTTTATATTTTTTAATTTTTTCTATTACTGGTTCTTGGTTTAATTCTTTCATAATTTCTTCATTTCTTTTGGGATCAAATAGGGTATACTTTGCAGTTTTTCTCATAAACTTCATTTCTGCTGTTGTTAATCTTTGTTTGTCTTTTTGTTTTATTGTCCAGATTTCGCTTCCATACATTAAGACCGGTAGGGCTAATGTATTGTATACTTTTAGTCTGGTTTGTTTTTGAACTAGGTTTGGTTTAAATACAGAGTTAATTACACCTGTTATTTTTAAATATTTTGAAATTTTTACGTTTATATCTTTTTCATTTTCATACGTGATCATACATCCTAGGTAGTGAAATGAATTGACCTGTTCTAAGATCTTGTTATCTATTACTATTTTAGTTCTTGCTGGATGTTGTCCTTTAACATGTTCATTGCCAATCACGCGACATCGCGCGATGCTCGCTCTCACCAAACGGCCGATCACGCGTTATCGCGTGCACGTCACTAACTAAATAAAAAAAGTAAAAAAAAAAAAATTGGCCATCACGAAATTCCAATTTTCAGCTTGACAATAAACGATATCGCGCGATCACGCGATGCGAGTTCTCACTAAACGGCCGATCACGCGTTATCTCGTGGACGTCGCTAACTAAATAAAAAAATAAAAAAAAATTGGCCACCACACGAAATTCCACTTTTCAGCTTGGCAATGAAAGTGTTAAAGGCCATAGTTTTTGATTTTTCAGTTGATATCATACCATAATCTTTAGATATCTCATTTAGATCTAAAATAGCTTTCTGTAGTTTATCTTCAGAATTTGTAGGCATACGAACGTTCGCACGGTGATATCGCTGCTCCAGTTTTTTATAGTTTTAAAGTGGTTCCAACGCCTGTTTTAAGTTGAAAGTGTTCCCGAGTAACTCTGCTTATCACGCCGAAGACAGTGATATAAAATTCAACAAGATCGGCTAAGAAGAAACCAAATTGTGAGGTGTTGAAAAGTGAACAGAGAGGACCGAAGTCAACAATGAGTAAAGAACAAAGGACGTCGCCATCTTTACAATCACGCAATAACTGCCTATGGGAAGAAAGGTGAGTCATGAAGTCTATCAAATGCCTGGAGGATTTATCGTCCAATGGAAATAATATAACTTGTACGAAATGCAGTAGGATTCTACACTTAAAATGTACCGGCTTTTCAGAAACAACCGGGCAACATAAATATAAATCCGATGTAACATGCGACGAATGGAAGTGCGTACTCTGTAGGAAGAACAAAGAAACGCACCTAAAGCAGCCACTTACGACACAGCCGATTATACCGGAGGAAAAATCAGACGACGAACTGAACAGACAAAAAAATGCAGGAGAGTCCTATAATTTCAACTCTTTAAATATACTAATAGAAAACGGTCTAGAGACCATAAAGACCACAAAAGCCAGCTTAGTAGACCTTGTGCAAGAACTATTTAATAAACAGAACGAACAAATAACAAAAAAATCTAGCGAATATGAAGATTTGGTAAAACATAATAATTTAGCAGTTATAGAAGTGTTGAAAACAGTAAAAGACATTAAAGCATTAACGCACTAAAAGACAGGCAACACAATTTGATGAAAGAGACATCCGAACTCCGTCAAGAACTTCATTCTCTAAAACTACAATACATACGTATAAATCAGCAACAACATAAAGAAGACCTTGTCGTAAACGTTCCTCTTGAAACTGCACCTACAGAAAACCTAAGAGGCGTGTTTTAAAATTAGGCCATGCAATTGATATTCCCCCACAGCAACATTCAAGACCGTAAATCGGATTCCTAGGAAGAGCAAAAACCAAAGCTTGCTACGACCTGCACCAGTTATAATTCGTTTTACAAGGAAGTCCACAAGAGACAATCTCATAAAAGCCAGCAGGCAGAAAAAAAAAAAAAAAAAAACAGTTGCCAAGGGCTTGAACGCACAGCAAGAAAATACACCAATCTTCCTATCCGAATATTTAACACCATTCAACCAGAATCTGTTGTACCAAGCAAGGAAAGCAAAAAAAGCAAAAATAGAAACAAATTACCAATTTATATATCAATATTATATATATATATATATATAGAAAATGTGATAGCAATACTTCAGTTATATATTTAAATTTAAAATTATATATTTAATTTATATATTTAAAATTAAAAAAAAATATTATTATGTAAACTGCATCATAAGTAATATTGTTTAACTTGTGAGTTATTAAGTGTAAAGTACTACTATGATTATTATTAATGGTAATAATGCACGCTTTTTACTCGTGTCAATGAGCAATTCTGCAAATGATAATGATATTACGAGTAATTATAATTTTTACTGAACCATTTGCAAGAAAAAGTTACAATGTTGCCTAAATTTTAGAACATATACACGTAATTATTCGAGAGATAATAAACTATTATAATTATTATTATTAAAAAATTATTATTATTATTATACATATATTAATTCTACTTAATTATAACAAAATAGAAACAGTACTCAGCACTGAAACTTTTGATCATGGTGTTATTTTTGTTTATCTACTTTTGTGTACATGTAATTTCTTTGCGAAAGAATAAATATTTAAAAATATTATTAAAACAAAATTATTATTATTATTAAGAGAGACCTCCATGGAGTCAGAGACTCATCGAGGGAGGCCACATACTAAAAACACACCAGCTATCATACTTATTCTTGAATTCATTCACACTTCTTGCACTCACAACATCCAATGGCAATCCATTCCAATCACCCACTACCCTCTGAGAGAAAAATCTAGCTCTCACACCCTTCTTGGCGACCTTCATTCTCAGCTTCGAAGGATGCCCTCTCCTCCTTTCCCCACCCTCCATAAATTGAAGAATTCCATCAATTGAAATCCTGTATGACCCTTTCAGAAGTTTGTAAATCTCAATCATATCACCCCCTCTTTCTCCTGTTTGCTAGTGTCTGCAATCTGCAATTTTTCAAGCTGTCTTCATAATCAGTATTCCACAATCCTGATATCATTTTAACACTCTCCTTTGTACTCTCTCCAATATATCAGAATCACATCAGAAACCAGGAGACCAGACCTGCGCACAATAGTCCAAGTGAGGTCTTATCAAGGCCTTCTAAACAGGCAAAATAACATCTTTATATTTACATGTGAACGTTCATTTCAGCATTGCAATTATCTTTTGAGTTGTATTTGCAATATTTGCCACATGGCCCCTAAACTTAAACTTACTGTCTATTAACACTCCAATATCCCTAGCCTCATTAGTTTCTTCTAGCCTAATCCCACCAATATAATACGACATTGGATATGAAATCATGCCGAAGTGAATGACTTTATATTTACTGACATTGAACAGACACCCATTTTCCCATGCCTACAATTCCGGCCTACTCAAATTATTCTGCAAAGACTGCATATCAACAGCATTCCTGATTACCCTCCTATCTTTGCATCATCAGCAAATAACTGTACGTCGGATGTCAAATCCTTCCCAATATCATTAATGTACAGATTGAATAACAGTGGACCAAGCACTGATTCTTGTGGTACACCACTTGTTACCTTAAACCTTGCAGACTCAGATTTCCCGCATACCACTTTTTGATATCTGTCAGTTATCCTCTTATCCATGCTAATATTGTATAACCATTTTCTCCAATTTATGCAGCAGTCTGTCATGTTGTATTCTGTCAAAAGCCTTAGCAAAATCCAAAAGTATCATAGTGTATCCATTCCCCTTGTCTAGTTCAATGGTAACATTGTTATAGAATGTGAGCAAGTTTCTAAAACATGAACTCCCCTTAGTAAACCCATGTTGTTCATTGCAGTAGAGATTCACTGTCAACCTATTTCTGAATGCGGGTCCTAACCAATTTTTCAAAAATCTTCACCACCACTCCTGAGATACTAATTGGTCAATAGTTGGATACGTCGGCATTTGCACTACCCTTATGCGATATGGGTAGTGCAACATTCTTTCCATTCCTGCGGAATCTTCCCTGTTCTGAGACTCATATTAAACACCCTGGTCAAAGGAATGGCCAGTTCAGCTGAACAGTCTTTTAGCACACGTGCTGATATTCCATCAGTCCCTATTGCTGAATTCTTATTCAGTTTGTGCAACAGCTCTAAATCCTCGGCTTCACACACCTGTGAGGCCACACACACCTTGTTTATTAGTATTATTTTTTCTTAAATACTAAAATCTGGAATAATTAATGTTTTAAATTTTAGTTAAGATTTAAACTAACAGAGTAACAGTTTCGAAGTACAAGCACTGGGGGGGGGGGGGAGTATAAGAAACATTTTGGTGGAATTTTCTTAGCCCGAGTGCTTGTGGATAATTTCATATATAAACTAGAATCATTTGTTGTTGTTGTTGTTGTTGTTTATACGATTTTGTTTTTAAATTTCTATATCTCTTACACAGCCCATTTCCTCCCATATTGAATTAAAGATCACATCAATGAATAACTGATATTAAGAACTGTTTAACGTTTTATACGAATTAGAAGAGGATTATTATACTTCTTTGTAACACATTAAAGTTACCAACTTATTTTTTAACATTAAAAGTAAGCACCAGTTACTGCCATACTCCCCTCTCTGATACCTGTGAAATCATTGATAGCCTTAGACTTAGCTATCAGTGAGGGTTAAGACTGAAGATCAGCTGACTACTAAAAATTAAGGTTAAAGAGCATTTCCTACTCCATTTGAGAATATGAGAATATAATTCCTTAGCAGATTTATTGATTTTATTTGTTTAAAATCAAATAAAATATGAGTTTAAATAATAGACCTCCTAAAAAAACCGTAATAAATTCTCCTCTAACCTTAGACTAGAAGAAGTTCTAGGGTTCTACCACAGAACTGAACACTCTTTCGTCTCCTGAATCTTAACAACATTGCTGAGGTTTAGAATCATGAGATATCAGCATATATTTGATGTAATTTCTCTCTCTCTCTCTCTCTCTGCAAGTCCTCTAAAATAACTGATAATCATGTGCTCAGAAACGTGAGAATCTTCTCACCTTTTCTCTCACGAAGTCAAGTGCCTACAAGAAGATTCACTGTTCGTGCAGTATTTGGTATGTTGGTCAAAAGAAGCTTTTTGGAGAAATGGGTATCAGAAGAATTTAAATATGTCAAAAAGAAAAAAAAAGATCTGGTACAGTTTTTAACAGAACCAATGCAGATGATCGGTACTTTGGCTAAAAAATAGAAATGGCATGCATTGAACATAATTGTTTTTACCAGAAAATGTTTCCGAAAGGCTACGCATTTCTATTCAATGCAATAAGAATAATACAGGATTTGTTTTTCATTCCACAAAAAAAAAAAAAAAAAAAGCCCCAGTCGTGAAACAAGAAATGAACATAAATACGCTGTTTACATCTCTCAATAATGTAAGCACATGCATTAGATCACATCTTAAATGTTTCACCATTAATTATATTTCTCAAATATCTTAGTTCCTCTTCTCATCACGACATTGAATAACAGGAAGGTTCATTTAATATTGCATTATGTTTTGTTATTGTTGAGACTGCTGATGTTACCTGCTTGCAACTGCTTTTATATAATCAGTTTTTCATAGCAGTAAATAAGAATTTGTGCTTATTAATGCTTTAATAAGCACTAACCGTTGTTTAATGTTTTATATCAACATACCATTAACTATGAAAAAATAGAAAATTACATACAAGTACATGCGTAAGATTTTTTTGTAATTATTATTATGCACGAACTATTAAAATATTAAAAATATTTTAAATACTTAGAAAAACATTCACTGAACCAAAAGTGATTGGCACTAATGAGATGTGGTTGACAGCAGAGCATAATCTTTAGAGGGATAGGATGCGAAGAGTACACTGTATTTAGAGAAACAGGGAGTATAAGAAAGGGTAGAGTACTGCTAATGATTTTTAAATTAATTGCAGCCAACTAAAACTATGAAAATAATAAATTAGTAGATAAAAGAAAGAAAAGACTTCTGCAGCATTTCATGGAAATAACTCATGATGTGGGAATACTACTGTATTTTCCCGAAAAATAAGACCTAACCGGAAAATAAGCCCTAGCATGATTTTTCAGGATGCTCGTAATATAAGCCTTACCCCGAAAATAAGCCCCCAGTTAAGATCGTCAGCCAGACGGACGCATTTAGTACGTCCGTTGCAACACACGACGGACGTATTGAATTATAAAATAATAATATTGATATATAATTAAATATAAATAAATAATATTATTGACATTAATATTTAAAAGAAATTATAATATAAATTATTTTGTAAATAATTTACGTATTTGTAAATACCCAAGATGGCGCCTTCGGATGAGAGGTAAACGCTTATGTAAACATGCGTTTACCTCTCGTCGATTGACGAGGTAGATTGACTAGGGTGCCTCGTCAATCTACATACCCTCTACTGGTTACGAAAGTGCACGTGTTACCTGTATTTTGGCAATTCGTCTGGATGAAAGGATAGCCCCACCTCTAATCGTCGCTAAGGGCAAGAAAGATAAGATTGAACGTGTTTCAAGCATTTATGTTCTTGAAGCCGAAAAAGCCTGGTGAACACAAGCAGTTATAAGGAAGTGGGTCGATTTAATGTTGCCACTTGTTTTGAGAAGTGGCCAAAGAGGTCGGCTAGTCTGGGAATCAGCCAGCACTCACCGCGCTAAAGACATGAAGAACTTCCTTGCAGAGAGATGAAAAGATCAAATAATGATTCCTGCAGGAATGACTGCCTATCTCCAGACACTCTTGATATTGCGATAAACAAGCCATTCAAGGACCATTTGCTCATGGAAATCAATGACTACATTGAAAATAGAATGGAGAGAAATCAGCGTTGAAATATTGTGAAGCCTAGTCTTCAAGAGGTCGTGACTTGGGTGAAGAATTCGTGGATTAAAATCACTGAAAGCTGTGTTGCCAATGCACTACGAGCAGGTTACATGGACAAGAAGTGCTCATTTAAGGAGAGGTCTATTGCTGGACATGAGAGATTGAGGGCAATGGTTCTACAGGAAACGGAGCTGCGAGAAATTCGGGGTTTGGAGAGATAACGATGTTCCTGAAGCATATCACATGACTGTATTTGAATAAAAGTAGATTTATGTACATGAATAAATGTAGATTGTTGTACATGAAAAAATAAGACATGCCCTCAAAATAAGCCCTAATGCGTCTTTTGGAGTAAAAATTAAAATAAGACCCGACCTTATTTTCGGCGATACATTATAGAAACACTAAAAGACACTAGCGACTTTGGTAGACCATAGCGTTTATTGATAATTGACAATTGACATTTATGTCTTTAGAGGTGAAGCAAGATGCTTTTCATATTCCCCGTTATCTGTTGTGGTTACAGTGAGGGTAAAAGTTATGAGCAGCTTGCTCGCCCTGAATGGGCAAGGAGATTATGCATCGTTATAGGAGGCTAATATAGCTTTTGGTCTTCTATATTTGAATATGTCCGTTGGATCGTATGCTGCAGCTTGCTGAACCAAATCGTTGGGATGTGTGGACGTCTTTAGGAAAAACTTGGATGCTAAGGATTGTAGAAAAGAGAAAATATAGGGAATTTTTGTGTCTCTGTGGAGTCGATTGTTTCTAACATACCACGGGGCGCTCAGAATCATTCTCAAGCACTTGTTCTGCACTCGTTGTATCTTGATAATGTTGGTATTAGAGGTGTAGCTCCAGGCTGGAGAGGCAGAGGTGATTATAGGACGTCAACTAGTATAGTTGCCATTTGATTCTGTTGCTGAGCTTGCTATTTCTATTAATTAGCGGATAGATCTGGGCTATGGCATTAGATGCCTTTGCGCACGTAGACTTCATGTGTTGGTTGAAAGAGAGCTTTTTGTAGAGAATTACACCGAGGTAATTTCTTTCTGTCTGCCAGGGAATTTTAGTATTGAATAGTAACACATCTCCTGCAGGAGACATTGGCCTTTTTGAGAAAAGAACGGCTGAGCTTTTCTGGGGGTTGACTTCCAATCTCCATTTGGAGAACCAATCCTGCAGCTTTAGGTTTTCTTGAAGCTTTCTGGTAACGAAATGGGGTCGGAGAGATCTGGTTAGTATTGCTGTATTGTCCGATTACAAGGCCAAAATGGAAGATATCGGATTGTGCGGGATGTCCGAGATGTATACAGAAAACAGCAATGGAGCCAGTAGAGATCCCTGCGGCACTCCAGCAAAGATATGGCGCTAGGACAATGTAGAACAGTTGATGTTTACTTGCATTGATCTATTCTGAAGATATGAATGGATTAGAGGAACCATTTTTAGTGAGGTACCGGCTGAGATAAGTTTGTGTAGGAGACCAAAATGCCAGATTTTGTCAAATGCTTTGGATAGGTCTAGGAAAACAGCTCCTGTGTACTGGCGCCAGTTATAGCTGGTGGTGATGTATTCGACAATTTTGTGGATTTGCCGGGTAGTACTATGGTGTTGCCGAAAACCAAACTGTTCTTTAGGGAGGATGTTTAGGTCATTTACTGAGGTTTGGAGTCGTGAGAGGATGACCTTCTCCACAATCTTACCTAGATTAGAGATAAGAATGAGTGGACGATAATTTTGCGGTAGGTGTGGGTCTTTTGCCTGGCTTATGTATAGGAATTACATCAGCCAGTTTCCAGGTGGAAGGAAAATAGTGAAATCTTAAGATTGCATTTATTATACTGGTCATGCGCACTACAGCTTTCCGAGGCAGCAGCTTGATCACCCTGTTTGACATGCCGTCTGGTCCAGGAGCTTTATTGTTCTTAAGTTTTTTAATAATATCATATAATTCAACAGGTGATGTGGGTGCAATATGGTCAGCGCTGGTATCTGGGAGATTTAAAGCGTTTCTGATCTGTCTGTGGATTTTGTACAAGTGATTGAATTCTAAGTTGTTATAAGAGGGTTTGCACTGCTCTTCTAGATTCTTTAGTATGGCTTCTGCCTTATCTACATCTGTGTGAGCAAAGCCTTGTTTTGAGATTATGGGGGGGGAACTGTTTTTATTTCTGATGTTTCTCAGTAACCCCCAGATAGAGTGATCAATAGGTGAGATAGAAGATAACTTTTTATCCCAAACTTGGTTTCTAAGAGTTTTTAAGTGCATCTCTTACTGCCCCATTTATCTTGTTTAGAGTTTTATCTTGTGGTCCACGCGTGTTACGGAATCTTTTTCTAGCTCTGTTTTTGTCTCTGATCAGGTTCATGACGTCTTCAGGCAAACGATCTGGCTTGCGGGCAGATTTGTAGGAAATAGCTACCGTTATAGCAGAATTAATTTGTTGTGTGAGATTTGTAACTGCAGTTTCTACTTCTTCATTTGTGTGTATGTGAGGAACAGGTCCAATATAATCCTTGAGTGCTGTTGGCAGTCTTTCCCATGCTATGTAGGAGTGAGAAGGAGGAGACGGGTATTCTTGTTTCCCCCAGCTGTAGTAGAATTGGGTTGTGATCGGATAATAGTTCATCCATAGATATTATGCTATACTGAAGTTTGATATCCTGTAGGATAGCTATATCCAGGATGTCAGCAGTGCCAAACGTACTGAGATGAGTTGGTTCGGTGGGGCCTGCCACAACAGCGTTGCTTGATCCTAAGTAATTGGAAAGGATGCAACCATTCTTGTTGGCGGTTGTGCAATTCCATGCAGGGTGCTTGGAATTCAGATCCCCGGCTATAATGGTGGGCTCTCTGAGGCATAAGATGGGATTTAGGTCAGAGTGAAGTAGAGATTTTTGGGGAGGGTTGTAAGCTGAGTAGATTTTCAGTTTGCCAGTGGAGCTGGTGACTACTTCCACACCTGTGATCTCAAGGTTAGTGGTTAAAGGATTGCTCACAGAGTGGTGCTTAATGTAATTTTTAATGAAGATGGCAGTGCCGCCGCCTCTGTAGAATAGTCTGTCATTTCTGTATAGGTGATAGCCCCTTATTGTAGGATTGTCTAAAGAATTAAATGAGTTTCACTGATTAAAATAACATCTGGTTGATAGCTATATGTAAAATCTCGGAGTTCTAGAATTTTGTTTTTGAGGCCATTTGCGTTCCAAGCAACTATCTGAAGAGATGCTGGGATGAGTTTGTTATTCATTAATGAGAGCTGTGAGGATGACCTGAGTTTCACGAAGAAATCTTTTAGTGGAGGTTGCAGTAGGGTTTGACAGGCTGAAATTTTGTAGCATGTTTACTAGTGAGGCCATAATAACAGCTGTTAGGTTTTTAGGTGCTACTGGTTGATTTTGTTCTGGCATTGGTCTATTTGTGCGGGTCACATCGGCATAACTTCTGGTTTGCTTTTGGGTGTCTCTATTTTTGGAGGTTTCCGACTGTGGCTGCTAAGTCTCCGGTTTTGATGCCTGAGCTTCTGGAGTTCTTATACTGTAGGAGGAGGGCTGATTGACTGCCTCCATTGGTCTGTTCTTTTTGTCATGATTACATCCTTTGTTGTTCGCAGGATGAGGGCCACCGCAGTTGGCACATTTGGCCGAGGTGGTCCTCGGCTTTGTGCAGGTATTGGTTGGGTGGCTGTCCCCACATTTCAAACATCTATATTCTGCTCTACATAGATTCTGGGCATGGCCAAACTTTTGGCACCTGTGGCACTGCCCAGAAGATGATCTTTTCCGGAGTGGTTCTGGTGTGACGATGAGTCCACAGACTTTTTAGGTTGTAGATATTTTTGTAAATTTTATGAATATCTACTAGGACTAATGGCATGGGAGTCTTGTCTGCTTTGTACATTCTGCTGACCTTGACTGGAGGCAGATCCTGAGAATTAAGGTCAGCAGCTATTTCTACTGTGTCAATGTCTTCACAGACACCACGAAGGACCACTTTTAAGTTTTTTTCCGAGCTGAGCGCAAAAGTATGATACTGGATGCCTCTATCGTCCAGTTCTTTGGTCAACATTCTATAGTCTGTCACTGTTTCTGGCTGTATCGTTATGCCTTCATCCATGTTTTTGGGCTTAATGAAGCCAATGTGCAGATTGGACATTGTGGATCGTAAAGCTGCCCATTTCTGCTTTTCTCTAAGGATGATCGGAGGCACCTTTTCTTTAGGAGAAATAGCGGCGACCGAACTCTGAGAATCCTGTTCCATTTCGTAGTCATTGTGCGGTTCTTCTGTTGTGCTTCGCTTTTTGCGTGCACGCACTTCTACAAAGTCTGAAGGAGTAGAAGGCACCGATTCTGACTGATCTTCTGCGACAACGTCTGTGACACTTTCCGGGGGAAACGTGTCGTAAAGTTTCACTTTTACCGGCCAATTGTTGTTAACTAGTTCACCTAGTCTTATAAATTCTCTATATACCTCCTCAAATATCGTCTCATTTAGCTGGTTATCCATGACTATCAATGTGAAGTACCTAAAGTTGATATTTAAAAAAAAAAAAAAAAAAAAAAAAAAAACGCTTACCGTGCAGTTGTAATCTTACCGGAACTGCTGCAGGACTGTAAACTGATTTGGTAAGAGCATTGATTCAAAAATTGCATGATCCACAAGACACATAGTGTAATAAACGCACCACAATTCCAAAACTGACAAGTCGATCCATCATTCATCACAATCAGCCATGATCGATTGGAATTGCAATCGAATTCTTTTTCATACGCGCCAAACAAATTCACACCAGCTTATATAACACCACAGCGTTTATTTGAGTATCCCAATTAGTTCTATTTATTCATTCTAATTTTTTAAATGGTATTTGAATATTTACTATAAAACACTTAAATATTTTTTTAATAAAAATATTTTCATCTGAATTTTATATATAATATTAATTTATAAATTTATGTTGTTATTTTTAACAAAAATTAAATGCATAAACAAGGATCTATCTACATCATTGACTTCTACGGGATTATGGAAGGCAGGAAAATCAAGTGAATTGGAAGTGTTTAAATAATCTGTACAACTACTTTCCATATAAGATTTTTTTTTTTTTTTTACAAAAGTATCAAAGAGTGGTTTCTTTAATTTTTTTATGAGTCCATGAATGAAAGATTGCCCTATAGCTCGTACCGTGTGTGTGTGTGGGGGGGGGAGGGTTCAGGGTTTATATATATATGTGTGTGTGTGTGTGTGTGTGTAGAAAGTATTTTACCTTGGGTATAATAAATGTTAAAGATACCTTTAACATATATATAGGCTTATCATACGTCCCGGTTTGAAGGTATGGTCCCGGCGTTCACGGCTAGTTTGTCATTTTTACATAATAAGACCGGGTCTTATATTAATTTTTGCTCCAAAAGATGCATTTCAGGGCATGTCTTATTTTTTTCATGTACAAAAATCTACTTTTATTCAAATACAGTCATGTCATATGCTTCTGGAACATCGTTATCGCTCCAAACCCCGAATTTCTCGCAGCTCCATTTCCTGTAGAACCATTGGTCCCAATCTCTCATGTCAAGTAATTATTTGGTAAAAATTTAAAAGTGCAGAATATACACGCAGTACAAAAAGTGCAGCCTCGGAAAATGGCGATTAGGCAACACGAATATCCCACTTTGACTCTGACCTGTACGCTGCGTCGTAAGTCATTGTTGAGCATGCGCAATCTTAGTTGAGTTTAGATTGCGAGTCGGTGTTTCTTTTCGGCGTTTCGTTTGTGATTTTTTTTTACTTCATTAAATTAATTTTACCCCAAAATGCCAAAAAGAAACTGTGTGTTTACGGATGAATTAAAAAAAGGATTATCCGTTTTTGAAAAACGTTTATGGTCATATTGACAAAGTGAAATGTGAACAGTGCTCTTCAGAATTTTCTGTGGCTCATGGTGGGTGTTCGGACATAAAAAATCACTTGACATGTGCGAAACATAAGGCTAGTCTAGAAGTGGCAGGAACTTCCTCAAAGATATTGTCGTATTTTAAAGGTGCCGATCCAAGTGACAAAGAATTTTTAATAACTAAAGAAGCAACTCTTGCATTTCATGTTGCTATTCACAATCTTAGCTTTAAGTCTGCCGATTGTTCATCTAAATCGATATCAAAGCTTTTTGAAACAAAATTTAGACTGGGTAGAACAAAATGTGAAGCTGTCATTGTTAACGTGATTGAGCCACTGTTGTTCCAGCAACTTTGTGAAGATTTAAACAAAACACATTTTGTGACGATATCAATTGATTCTTCCAACAGGAAAGAAATTAAAACTGTGCCATGTGTTGTGCAGTATTTTGCACCAGATTGTGGAGTAAAAGTTAAACTTTTAGACTTTCAATCAGTTCCCGGTGAAACTGCAGAAATACTGACAAACCATTTAATGTCAGTTATGAAAACTCATAATATAACAAAAAAAATTATTGAATTTTGTGGAGATAACAGTAATACTAATTTTGGGGGTATAAAACGGAGAGGAGAAAACAATATTTACAGTCGATTGAAGAAAGAACTAGGAAGAAATATTGTGGGCATTGGTTGCGGTGCTCACATCGTTCATAATGTCTTCAAACTGCAGTTGATGTTCTACCTATTGAAATAGAAGTTTTAGTAGTCAAAATGTATAAATATGTCTACATTTATAGGGTTCGAATCGCTCAACTAAAAGCGTTCTGTGAATTTGTAGATGTAGAGTATAAAAAGGTTCTTCATCATGGCAACACCCGTTTTTTTACTATTGACAGAATACTTGAAATCATATTTTATTTCAGAAAAACGCTGTCCGGTGATGATAAAACAGTTCTTTGATAATGATTGTGGTGAAATGTATTTGTGGTTTGTGCACGGGCAACTCAAATTGTTTAACAAATCTATCTTGATTATGGAAAGTACAAAAGCGAGTGCAACAGATATTGTCATTGAACTTAGAAAATTAAAAACAAATCTTGAGCAAAGGCGTGATAATACATTTATACCTCAAGAAGCAAAAAAAAAAAAGGTTTTTAGAATACTGGAAAATAATGGAAGTATTAATATTAATACAATATTATAAGAGTTTAGAAAATTTTATGACCAATATCTTTCTTACATTAAGCTTTGGGAAAACAGTTTTGGTGGAGCAGAATCTTTTACTTGGATAAACAACAATGAATTAACTTGGGCGGAAATTGAAGCTTCAGGCGAAAAATTTAATGAAACTCTTGCAAATAATGCAATAAACATGGATGAACTGTTTGATGAAGTGGTGATTTCAAAAGCTTTTTGGTTCGGCAAACTATGACATTTTGAAAAATACAAGTTGCGAAAAAAAATGGATACAACTATTCATTCATTTCAAAGAAAAGAACATTTCATTGCCCAATCTTGTCCAAATTATAGAATGCATTTTCAGCCTGCCAGGCACATCTTCAACTGTTGAAAGGATATTCTCAATAATGAATATGGTCTGAAGAAAGAAGTAGAATGACTGAATCAACAGTAAAAGCTGTATTGCGATGCAAACTTAATAGTGAACTAAATTGTAGTGAATTTTTCGACGCAATTAAAAATAACAAAGAATTTTAAAAGAAAGTTCAGGCTAGTGATAAATATTAATAACTTTTTAATAATAAGTTATGTTCAGTTAAGAGTAATTAAAAATTATTACTACGAAATGTTGTTTTTTGTTAACCACTCCGTTTAGCCTTTTGAATCATAAGTACTCAGCGTACTCAAAGTACTCAGTCTCTAGAGTAGGGTTTCGAGGTTATGTAAATATATATTTATATATATATATACTTACCATAAAATTTTTTTCTCAAACCGGGACATTTTTGAGTATATATATATATATATATATATATATATATATATATATATTTACATAACCTCGAAACCCTACTCTAGAGACTGAACACTGAACTTTTTTAAACTACGAGCCTTCAATAAGTAGTCTGGTGAAATGCATCTCCCAATTAAAAACATTCACCAACAAACCAATGTCAAGGCGGGATTCAAACACACTTCCTCTTGGTAAAATTGGGACTTTACCCACTTAGCCAACCAGAATCAAAGTATTCGATTGAAATATAATTATAAATTATACAGGTAAAGAAAATTAAATTGTAAGAAAAAGATAAAATATTTTAAATATTTTTCTTTTGTCTTGATAAACCGAAAATCAGTTGTGCAACGCTGCGAACAGTTTTCATAGCAAAGTTATCATCCTTATTTAATCTCATACATATATTGTAATAATAATTATTTAGTTTAAATTTTATAATGTTTCAAAAACCATATTTAATTTTTTATATAAAATTAATATACTTTTCATAATTTTATTACAATTATCAGCCTTCAATGACGGATTAAAGTTTCCTACGATATTCACCAACTTTTTTTTTTTCATATCAATTAGTGATAAAATCTAGATTTTGTGTAGTCAATAAAACATATGAATACAAAACAAATGAATATGAGCATATGATTTCAAATTTGTACTTTTAACCCAATTGGAGTTAAAAATCCCAGTGATTTCGCATGCCCAGAGCCGTTGGAATAAGGAAGTACATTATGGAAATACTTTCCGTGTTTATGATAAACGTTTCACTGAATTCTACGAATACAGGAATTTGCAATTAGATTGATTAATGGAGTAGCAAGCGCCATTTAAGTGTGTAACGAGATCCTATTCCTTCGCAGCCTTTGATTCGAGCTGTTAATTAGAGGCGTTTCTCTCGCATCTAAGGTTCGCTAACCACGGTGCCTCTTCACGACTACTGTCTCGATGTCGGGAAAAAATGCTCGTTTATGAAACCAGGCGATTCACGAGACTTCCCTTAAGACAGCCATGTGTGATCTATGAAACGTAAAATCAGCTGTCGACATTTAGCATTCCACAACTATACGGCCGTATGAACTTGACGTCAGTCTTTTACAACGGACAAAGAGTAAAATATTCTCTTGCCTTACCATTAAATATACTCATACTTGCGTACTAACACAGGAAAAACTATAATCCAGAAAAGCTGGGAATTAGAAACCGGTTAAGTAGATTAGTAAAGCTCTGCTGGATTAAGAAAATTAGTTAGTTTTTCGTGCACGAAAAACTCACTTTGATTCAGCTCTTAGAAGGTTTGTTATGCCACTTTCAAGAAAAATGATGCGTTTTCATAGAAATCTGGATTAATCAGAAGTAGGTTACAACGATAAAAGAACTTCGTCGATTTCGGTAATTTGAGGATGTTGGATTCAGGCTTTGGAGATTATTTTTGTAATCATTGGAGAAATACGAACTATGAAAAATTACATAGACATTATTTTTTTTCTTTTGATGAACGACGTGTTAATGGTGACATTTTATTGTTTATAAGCTAATCATTCAACACAGCACAAAAATTCACTTTATTATCAGATTATATTCACATTAGAGCAATGGTTAGGTACATTTCTTTGTTTCTTAATGTTTTCAGATGTTTCGGTAAATGGAAACCTTTTTATCAACACAGAAGCAAAAATTGTTTTTTCACAGCTTTTTGCAGGAAAAGATATTCAGTGTTGCAGCAAATAATATGTATCCGCAAAAGAAACAACAAAAAAAGATTCATTATTTATTCTCAGAGTGTAATTTATATCTCATGTGTGATGAAGAATGCTTTTGTATATAGAAGTTACTGAAGCTTATATGATATTCAGGATGGGGGAACTCGAAGAAATGATGAAATAAATGCAGAATCAGATAGTCTGCGAGTATGTAATTCGACTTTCGCAGGCTTTAAGGAAGAATGATCTATAGGGAAAAGTTATATTATTTTGCAGACAAAATCTTTCTACCATTTGTAGGTCTCATCTTTAACTATTGCTTCATAGTATTTAACTTTCTTTTACACATTCAGATCCATGCCTACCAAAATCTGTATTTAGGGAAAAATGGGCCATCAGGATTTTCATTTTCACTTCTGGCTAAGAACAATTCGCTCCAATTACTGTAGATAAAGTACATACGACCCGATGGATGTTCATAAAGAAAAAAATTCATCTCTAGGTTAATTAGTCAGACTATTGGGAAGGTGGAGATGTTTTCGCTCTGAAATATAAGTTTTTTTTTTCTTTTATAGACGGAGTTTGCTAGCTAGTCTATTTCGGAAAATGAAAAATCTTTGGCGTCAATTTTCTACTTTTATTACGTCACCGTGCGTGAAGTGTTGTCACATTAATAAACGAATTGTATGTAAATGTGAAAGTGCATGTTTAATTCAGAAAAATCCTCAACAAATAACTATTCAATGCTGGAAAAAAGATATACAGGTATCTTGAGTCAGCTCTACAAGCAATTGAAGTGCTATAAAGAAGTCCAGGAAAAACCTGTAAATAGATATTAGGATAGAGCCATAAATTGTCATCAGTGTTGTGTAAATTTCTCAGGCCCATGAACAGAGGGTATGGACATAATGTCTTTGTGTGAGTGCATGTTTCTTTCCTGAAACTTCTAACTTCAGAACTAGAAACAGAAAGAATGGAAATGATTAATGGTAATAATTTAAGTATTGCGGAAATATTTTAATCATTTCCATTAGAATTCCATTCGATTATAATTTTCATTCGAAATCTAATTATTCCAAAAGAGAAATAGATAATTTGTCTTTTTCAAATACTTTTAACCTCCAATCTTCCTCTTGGCATACACATATGAGAAATATGGCATCTTAAGGACTTAAAAATATTAGGTTTTCACTTTAACTCGAAGAATTTAATTTATTTCTGAGCAGCTGTTAATTCTATGTAATTTACAATTTCGTTTAATCATTAAATATTTTACTTTATTTAGCGTGATGTTCCTAAGAGCGTCCTAAAATACTTGAATCAGTACTGATGAGAGCAATTAAGTTAATTAATGACCCATGTCTCACCGATTTATTCTTTCAGACAAAAATTCGCTTGCTGGAGTTGTATTTTCAAAAAATATTTCTCCGGTCATTGTGCTGTACATCAGAACTGGCCGGGAATAATTTCCATTGACCATTGCTGTCTTGTATGCATGTTAAAAGATGTATAGCAGACATTCAATACTTCTTCCCAGCTTAAAATTCTTCTTGTCTTTCTTCTTCTCAATGGTCTTTATTTCCTAAAAAAGTTGTTTCGTTCACTAGACTTCAGTCCAATGTTAACTAATTGTTTGAGATTTATGAAACCAGGCGATTCACGAGACTTCCCTTAAGACAGCTATGTGTGATCTATGAAACGTAAAATCAGCTGTCGACATTTAACATTCCACAACTATACAGTCGTATGACCTTGACGTCCGTCTTTTACAACGGACAAAGAATAAAATATTCTCTTGCCTTACCATTAAATATACTCATACACTTGCGTACTAACACAGGAAAAATGTACTTTCTACATATCCATTGTAATAAATTACTGTAGAACTGAGAAACTTCTAGTAAGTTACCAGGGGGAAAAGCGATTAGTCGATGTATTTGTTTATTCTTTGTGAGAAAAAAAACACAGGTCTGAATTTTAAGGTTATTAAAAGAGACAGTTCACACTCTGGAGAGTGTGGTATATGGAATTGGCATTTACTTCAAGTTCATATTAGTCGATCAAAGTGTGGTGACTATTGATCAACTGCAGGTATTTACAAATTGAAAGCCATAATGTGTACCGCCAATCCGATTAAAGGTTTGGGAAAAATAGCAAAGCATGCAGTAGTGACTGTTCATGCATGACTATTTTTTGGTTGAGTGAATGAATTGCATGTTTCATTGGAAAAAAAAACTATAAAATAGCATAGTAATTTACTAGAAGATGCAAAGGAGTTTCTCCATGCTAAATATAAATGTATTGTGAAAAAAACCGATAGTCCTTAAAAGAACTGGCTTAAAGGGGCGAAGCAAGAATGCTTTTCATCTTCCCCGTTATCTGTAGAGGACAGTGTAGGGATAAGGTGTTATTGAGCTATTAAAGCTCTGATCATGGCAGGAGGGTAACAGCAATAGCCAAGCCTCAGTTAGAACTTCATTAGCTACAGCATTGCCATCCATTACCCTCCAAGGGTATTATTAATCACCGACTATGTAAGTAAAGGTGAAATCTCAAAAAATCGGACGATCTCTAGGCCACTCCGTAGTGGGCGAAAGACCGTCCATATCTCAGCGTTGGTTCCACTCAGTGACGGTCTCCCCAACCACCGAGCAGAACCGCTCAAATTCCGAAGAAAATAATTCACCGACAAAGCCCCTCAGCGGGCCGTGCCGGAGAACACTCTCCCCGGAGACTCAAATTGCTCCCTTAAGGCAAAAACCTTAACAGAGCGAACTCAAAAACTCTCGAATCTCAGCGCCCAAGGGGAGTAACAGCAACAGCCGAACCTCAGTTAAACTTCATCGGTACAGCATTGCCACCCATTACCCTCCAAGGGAATGAAACAATCACTGCATCTCACGGTCGATTAATCTTCCAACCTGCATTGTTTTGTCCTTATAGTCCTTATAAGGACTGGCTTAAAGGGGCGAAGCAAGAATGCTTTTCATCTTCCCCGTTATCTGTAGAGGACAGTGTAGGGATAAGGTGTTATTGAGCAATTAAGGCTCTGATCATGGCAGGAGGGTAACAGCACTAGCCGAGCCTCAGTTAGAACTTCATTGGCTACAGCATTGCCATCCATTACCCTCCAAAGGTATTGGATTGAATGAATCAATCATCGCATCTCACGGTCGATTGATCAACTCCTCAGCCTGTATTGTTTTGACTTGTTGATATTCCAGATATTTCATTGAAAGAAAAAAAAAAAGAAAAAAAAAAGAAAAGGTGTGAAATGTGATTAACGAATCAATGAAAGAAACTTCTTACTTTTTGGAAGTTAATAAACGTTTTTTGTAATATAATAAAATATCCAAAAAGAAAATAAAAATTATAAAATAAAAGTATAAGAACTATATATTTTTGTGAATAATGTTTGCATACTCGATGATTACATTGGACTTGGATGAACGGAAGTAAAACAGTTTAATACCAGAATTCTGCACATTATTAAAACCATCCAAAGTGGTTCTATGACAGTACATCACAGACAGTGCGCATTTGACACAAAGCGATCTACAGCATATTGAAGCTGGGTAGGTTTGGTTTGAATACAATGTCAGTTCGGCTACATTTTTTTTTTTAAATTACAAAAATTGTGACAAATTCCCGAATATACGTTGTCCTCATATTCTTCACTTTATCAATAAATAATAAATTGTTTAACACCTTTTAATCATCAAAGGAACTATTCGGACCTTCTTTTATCCTCTTGACTTTTAGTAATCGGAAGAAAAAGGTTTTCTGCTCTTATCCCTTACCTGTAATCGAGTTCGAGGGAAGTTTTCTAGACTTTTGTGTCTAGAGTATGGCACACAATCTCATGACAAAATAAATTTCAATCTATAGTGTTAATGTTAATGCAATAAAAGAACCAAAAAACAAAATAAAATGACAATAATAAAAAAAAATATACAACAAAATTCTGTGTTCAGATGTATACGTTTGGAGAAAAAAATTTCCATAGCATCTATATTACTTACGATTATCGGGAGATTACGGGATTAATCTTCTGATAATCCCTTAATTATGCTTCACTGACTGTGAAGAATTTCTTCAAACATTTCCTTGGTTCTGTTAAGGATGTAGAGTTTTCAGAAAAGTTATTTGAATCAGGAGGGTCAGCTTTGTCTTTTGGCAATATTTCAGGAAGATATTCAACAAATGATGGAAACTGTAGTGTACGACCAATGATTGTACTGTATCCAATGGGTGAATGATACTAATACAAGAGAAAGATTTCAAATTTACTCATTTAAATAGTTTGGATTAAGTCGTTGTCTTACTTGAAATAATAAGAGATTTATGCGCAGAGAAGTAAAAATTCGAGAATTCCAATGCACGGGATTGTTGAGAATAAGAGGTAGGAGAAGACAGGACTGAAGGAAAAATGAGAAAAGTGAATGTTTGTGTTAATTTCAGTTGTTGATTCTGAAGTGAGTCTTGGGATTCGGAATTAAAAGAGAAACTGCAGATCTCATTTTTCATTCTTATATACGCCACTATGCTTTTATGCTTTATGATTTTATGCTTTAGAGAGTGATGAAAAGGTGAGTGAGATGTGATCGGTACGTGTACTAAGTAGATAAGATTGCGATATTTTCAAGTTTCTTCAGCGTCTCTTCTAGCATAACAATTGATTTTCTGCAGAAAATCAATTATTTCGAGCTGTGAATGGATGCAACACAGCGAGACAACTTTGTTAGGAGACGGTGCCCTACAGAAGATCTGCATAATGAGTAAATTAAAGGATAAATGAAGGCCACTATAAAACCAGAACATTTTAAGATAATCACATGATCGTCAAATATACGAAAATATTATACATAATCAAAAGTCTTTTTACCAATGCCCTTATGTTCAATTGGTAAATTATGATTCTCATAACATACTAGAAATCTGGTCTTCTATTCAGCTTCTCTATGAGAAATTAGGCAGTGAGTAATTTTAATTTGCATGAAAAATATAATTCTCCTTAAATTAAGGGGATATTAAATCCCGCATAGTTTTAAAACCGAATAAGAAACTCAAAGATCGGAATCAGAGAGTTTCTTGCCGATTATAGTAAACTATAAAGTATCGGCGACACTAGCGTTAGCCAATGCAAGTGATCCTAGTACGTAGTACAGTACCGGGCAACTCGTGGCAGAAGTGGAGGACGTTCAGATCGCTATTCTTAGGTATTTTCCATAATGTAAAAACACATTTCCTAGGAAATGTATACTGTTATTACATTATGGAGGGAGGTCACTACCCAGACCGGTTTCAGCCTTTTTTGAGGCTTCATCAGTGAGTAGCTAGACCTAATACCAACGTGTATAGCGAAAAGAACTTATGTACTCTGCGAACGAGTGTTCCAAACAGGTTCACATTTCCTAGGAAATGTGTTTTTGCATTATGGAAAATACCTAAGAATAGCGATCTGAACTTCCTCCACTTCTGCCACGAGTTGCCCGGTACTGTACTACGATCACTTGCATTGGCTAACGCTAGTGTCGCCGATACTTTATAGTTTACTATAATCGCAAGAAACTCTCTGATTCCGATCTTTGAGTTTCTTATTCGGTTTTAAAACTATGCGGGATTTAATATCCCCTTAATTTAAGTAATGTTTTCATTGCCGAAATGAAGCTTATTAGCTCTTTATACTTAAGTATAATTCTCCTTTTCCTGTGACTAGACCATCCAGAAATCAAACAAAAACGAGAGGCTTGTACACAGTTTACCTGACTATTTTCATTTTCAGCAGTCATTATTAAGGCTATTAGTGGAAATTTTTCTAGAATGGTGTCTAATTTACATCTTATTTTTACATATTTTACAATATTTTTTAGAAACCTAAGAAAATATTCTAAAATAATATTTTCAGTTAACATAATTCTGTTAGAGAGATAAACGATATAAATGAAGATATAGGCTAAAAACAAAATAAATCCCTATCGAATTACATCATCCTAATAAAATTTCTCATGCATTCCATTCTATGCAATTTCGTTAACTATTGCTTCCAGTGCATTTCGATTTCCTAACTTTGAGCAATTTCAGTTTTCTTAGTTTTGTATTTGTATAGTTTATATGTTTTAATTAAAATATAATTAATTTAAATTTTAATTGATTTTAATTAATCATTCATTGAAATGAACGATTAATTAAAATTATCAATAATTAAAAACAGGATTTAGCAACAACATGGATTACAAAAACTAAATAATTATTTAATTAAAATACAGTAAAATAAAATAACAAGTGCACATATAGAAGTAATACGTGCACATAAAATTAATTATTCATACCTATGCATTCCATAGCTACACTAAAAATTTCCCAAAAAATATCCTGCTCAACAAGAATTAAATTTTAAACGTTTGCTTTAATACTTCATATGCGATGTGAAAAGACAACGTGAGACACTTCAATCGGAAAATAATGTGCTCATTTTTTTTTTTTTTTTTTTTTGTCATTCTCCAACAAAAGCTGTTCTCTGTTTTATTGTCAAAAGCAACCCGTGCCAATTTTTATTCTTTGCTTGTGTAATATCAATGAGGAAAAAATTAACCCATTTATAAAGAAAGAGCAACTAGGTTCAATTTTTTTTTTCCTGTTCCCAAAAGCTGACTCTAACAACTACTGTAGCAACCATGAAAAAGCAGACAATTTTAAAAAAGAATTTGCTGTTTGTAATTATGCTATATTTCTATTTTTGAATTTAAATTTTTTTCTTTTGTTTTCGTTCTATATTTTTTAATTTCTTTCTTTTTTTGTTGGCTAGATGGTTGAAGCAAGAATGGTTTTCAACTTCCCCGTTATCTGTAGAGGACAGTGTAGGGATAAGGTGTTATTGAGCTATTAAAGCTCTGATCATGGCAGGAGGGCAACAGCAATAGCCGAGCCTCAGTTAAAACTTCATTGGCTACAGCATTATCATCCATTACTCTCCCTGGGTACCCATTTTAGTTGCCTCGTACGACATGCATGGGCTGCAGTGCGGCTATTCTTATCCTGGCCACCACACGTTTTTTTTTTTTTTTTTTTTTAAATTTCGATTTATCACAATTGTGTTACACAATTATTGATAGAATATCAAAAATAAAATTTACACCAAGATCAAACATCAAATTAACTTAGCAGTTTCAAAATTTATTTACAAAAACTTAAATGATATACAGAAATGAATCTTTTACATCTGAAAGTAAGCTTCAAACGTTTTGGTGGGTCTGCTAGGTTCCATCAGCAGCAAACAGCTCACGATGTCATGTCAATTTTAAAACTTAGAATACTTTGCTATCTAACGTAAAGTGCCGTAAATAATGTACACGGATGGGGCTCAAGAGATATTCTTGGATTTCATGTTGACGACTTTGATAGATTATTTAACGACTAGTTCGACTTCCGAAAACATAGAAAACATCCAAATAAATAATCATTTGGATGTTTTCTATTTAAAATACATTCCAATGGGAGTCCAAATATTTTCCAGTACCACGTGCTATAATTCGAGTTCCGATTTTCATCCCTCATTGGCATCCATTAACGATGTTTTCTGATTATCATACACACTTGAATGCGGATACTCTCTCTCTCTCTTTCTCTCTCCAGGAGACAGTGTTGTGCTGTTATCCACATTCGCCTATTTATAGTTATTTTTTAGTAGATTACTGAAGAATACTGATGGATACTAGTACAGTATAGCACGTGTGTGTGTCCATTGTTGTGCACATTCGCGTACTATCGTTTGAGTATTTGAAGATGGAAAACTGTCAGAAATATGGGGTCTATATTAAGCTATACAAGGTGTAATAAATTATGAATTCTATTTTATAAAAATGTAATTAAAATTTTATTTCTTCATTTTATATTAAAATTTTGAATAACTGAAATAAAAAATACAGTCGTATCAAGCATTTTATAAAAACGTTTCTTAAATTTTAGAACAATTACCAAAAAAAAATTTTTTTTTTTTTTTTTTTTTGGTAATTGTTCTAAAATTTGTAAATCTAAGCGATTTCGTATTCTTTGAAATGTTCTATCAAAAGAAATTTAAAGAAATTATTTACTATGGCAGTTTTAGAATTAAACAATTTCTGACAATCTCTGCAACCTCAAACATTAGTCAGCTGAAAATAACAGTCAAAATCTTGAAAAGGATTATGTTATTGAAAACGTTTTATATTTCTGTGAGTATTTCCTCTTCCCTTCAGTTTCGTAGACAAGAAAACAGAGAATAAAAGAAGCCGAACACTGTTAATGTAAGTTAACACCAGTCATTATTCATGTGTAATCTTCTTCGCCACTTGAGCAATATATTCCACCGTATCGAATCCCTTGAACGGTGTTCCAAAAGGTAAGTGAGCGAACGGGGAACAAGATCTTTCGTTTCTTCGCGCCAATCCAAACTACTATCGTGGTATTACAAGAGAGAGGTCGTAAATTAACCGTCCTCTTGTCTAGTCATTGCGTCAGAGGTGCGGCCAGGGAGCAATTTCCTTCTGAAATACAATTCTAACAGCTGGGCGTGTCACGATGCTTGACGAGGTCCCTCTGGCGGAGTTCTCTGACACGGTAATAACTACTCCTGCAGCAAATTGAGATTCAGTGAGAGGAGCAGAGAGAGAGAGAGAGAGAGAGAGAGAGAGAAAGAGAGGAAAGGAAAACGAAAAAACTGTTCGGTTGTAGACAGACGAGAGATGTCTTCAGAGCTTTGAGAAAGAAAAATGAGATCAACTTCATCCCTTTTCTTCTATGATATCCGTCCAATAACCTCAACTTGAGCTCAATAATGGGAGAAGAACAATTGCATATTCTGGTTTACTTTGGACTTACGATAACAATAGAAATACTCAATGATTGCAAAGGGCTTTGCATTCCTTTGTTTTAAACGTTATTTTAAAAGAGAAAAGCATTTTGGACATCCTAATAAAAAGACATCACCAGGATAACGCACCGACACACTCAGACAAACGCAAATTTTGGCTACAATTTTTTTGTGAAGCAAAGAAAAACTTGATTATCTTAAAAGACATCTGAAAAAAAAAACATCATGAAATTGAGCCGATTAAATCAACCGCAAAGGAGCTTTCTTAGAGCAGTAAACAGTGTTTGGACTTTTCAGCAGCAATTTTTTTTTCTTAAAAAAGTGTCGCAAGGATGGTCACGTAAAAGTAGACTATTCGGCATGAGCTTCTCCAAGTCCCAGTCCCAGACAATATAAGTAAATCTGAATATTTTGCTATCTTTCAATATTTTTTCTCTTGACAATTTTTTTCATATTCGATAAATCAATAATCATTATCCTTTCCATTTATTTGACTACCTGTTTCTCCCAATGTAGCAGTAAGTGTTCATAGTGTATCGAAAAGTGATGTTTCGCTGTAAAGACCTGAGTGAGAACGAAATATTCCAAAATATTCTTAATGAATCAGAATTAAAAGCTTGATGATAATTCAGAAATGTTGGAGAGAGAGAGATTAGAGACGATAATTAAGCGGAAAATGACAAAGAATTGCTTAATTAACTTCGAATTCCACAAGATTAGGCTTGGTGTCACTAAACAAGCCACCTTATTCAATCTCTCCAGGATTTCTTCGTGAAAAGTTTAGTGCAGTGAGTAACAAAAGTAAGGTAAACGATTCCTGCAGTCAACATGATGAAGTAAAACTATAGTTCGCCCACCGATTTCAGGTCCCTCGACACTTCTGCGCATGTCAGAAAAAGGAGAATCCATTCCGATAATAGGGTAATCAGTCTGCCTTCTGGGATGTAATAATAAACAAGCTCAGTTTGTTTATTATTACAGGTCGGAAAATTTAGCTTTTCTTTTACGAACATTGCTGTTTTTAAAGTGTAACTATTTTGCTTGTATAACAGTTGGAAAAATGTACGTAGAGTGTTAATACGTGCAAATACTGCGTTCTACATAAAACAATGTCACTTCGCTCCATGATAAGTTTCCTTTTATTCTGGGACTTTTTAAAACAAAATCCGATTTCATGAAGTATTTTCCTTAAAGTTTCTCTTTTCCAAGGAAAATTAATTTTTTCTTTATGCACAGGAATCAATTTCGGAACAGTTGGCACTCTTTTCTCGACCACGTAAAATTCGTGAATAGCTTTTCTTATAACGTCTACATCAAAATCATTCAAAGCTACGGTTTCGATGGTTTTCTTTACTCTGTGGTTTTTTTTTTTTTTTTTAGGAGATTTAAATTTTGGCTTACCTTCACCTTTTGATTCCCTACGAAGTCTTTTAACAGTCGACCCCGATACACCCGCAATTGCATTTGCACGTTTTATGATTTGAGAAAGGGGAACAAGAAGACGGCCTTCTGACGATTCTTTTTCGCAGAATGTCAGCACATTATTCAATATTCTTTTGCAAGAGCTACTGAAACGTGTAACAATTGAACTTGTTGACTGTACTGGATCCATCATACAAATTAATAATAAAAAAATAATGCAAAAAGAGAACAACAAAAATCGCTGTACTAGTACAGCGACAGACAAGAAAGCACGTGATTTCGCATGTTGGCGACCAATTCGTACATCCTTCATTTCTTTCTCCCCTCAGCATGAATCGACTATTCTTGGCACCAAGCCAAGAAGGGATCTAGAAATGGTGGACGAACTATACCAAGAAAAATGGAGAGTTGATATGATAGCCTTCTGGTAGTTTCTTCAAAGAGGAACTCGTGAAGATATTTACAAGATGTGTACTTTAACATTTTTAAAGTTTTGTTATTTATTCCAAAAACACATCCCAGCCACTAAACTAGAAAACTTTATGTAAGATGTATAAACGTCACTTAATTTACGCAATACATGCAAAATACTTGGTCACGTCTGTGACCACGTGTTTCAAGAGTGCTACTAGTCAGTAATCGTCAATAGTGTTTAATCACAATGAGAAAAACAAAGGATCCTTCGCAAGTCGATAAAGAACTTATTGGGGGTACCCGTCTGTCTTTAGCTACGATTTTGAAAACAGCAGAGCTGATTGCTTTCTTAAAAGGTGAGATATCTCGGGTGTTTAATCAGTAGAAAAACAACCTACATTGCTTGTTCCGAAGATAGTCTATCACTGTAATCTACGGACAAACGGATCTTCCTGTGTGCAGCAACTGACCGAAGCATTTAATGAAGGTGTTCGCGACCAATATGTCACCGAAGTATGCGCAGAGAATGTGCTGTAATTCGGTCTAAAGGACGTCCAATACGGTATTAATAACAGTTTCTAGTTCAGTGGCTGGTATTGTGTGTAATGAAATCCAAACAATTGAATATCTGTTTATATTCATGTTTTATTTCGATTTATTACATTTAGACTCTAGAGTAGAATTCTCTGATCAATCATTCATCTCTTAAGAGATGGTTATATTGCCTTCGGCATGTGTTATCTTACAGGTTATCTTCTACGTAGAGGTTTCCGAATCAGAATATCATCGTTGGGAGCAAATTGTTTTCTGAAAGTGCCAATGTTATTAATATGAAAAATATATGTAGTATTATAAAAAAATAACTTTTGTTGAATGTCGTAGCGTAATTGTGATTCACTACCGTAGAACTGAAATTCATTTCTACAGTACGATACGCATTCTTCAAAATAATTGAATTGTACAGACTTCGCCGGCAGTATACAAGAAACGAACCGCAGAAATGCTTTAATATTTAAAACGTTTACATTCAAATTTATTTATCACTTACAGATTTATTTATGCACTTACAGATGAAAAGCAAATGCGTGGAACAAACAAATCAAGGTGTTTGGATATCGTACTTTATATTAGACATACTAGATACTAGATCTTTCTCTCCCGTAGTCCTAAATGGACCGTTGGGTCATTCGTGGCTGGTAGGTGATATTCTTTGTTAGCTTCCTCCAATCATCTCGGTCTCTCGTTCTTGATGTCAGTTGAGAAAGGGAGGAATTTGTCCATTTTTTGATGTTATCAGTCCAAATGGGTTTATAGTGATTCTACTGGACCTTGCTAAGGCCTTTGACAGGATACCACATGGAATTCTAATCAGTAAATTGCAGCATATGGGAATGGACATAGGGTTGGTGAGATGGATAGGAGGGTGGTTGACGGAGAGATATCAGAGAGTGGTTTACTCAGGAGTAGAGTCCACAAGACGGCCTGTGACTAGTGGTGTGCCACAAGGATCTGTTCTTGGAACCACTGTTGTTTAATTTGTTCATTAATGATATAGGAAAGGATCTGAGAGGAACAGTTCATTTGTTTGAGGATGATGCGAAGTTGGGTAGGGCAATAGTGAATGCAGATGATGTCAAAATTTTGCAGGATGATTTCTATAGATTGGAGGTCTGGGCTAAGGAGAACGGATGTCAATTTAATGTGGCAAAATGTAAGGTTATGCATTTTGGGGTGAAAAGATTGGCGGCAGTTTACTGCATTGGTGGAACCGCACTCCAGGAAATTGATGAGGCACGAGATTTAGGAGTGTTGGTGGATAAGGAATTGAAATTTAGGGGACACATTGCAAAAGTGGCCAAATCAGCTCATCAAATCACTTGGTTGCTGAAGAATACGTTGACAAGCAGAGACAAGCAGGTTATTGTTCCTCTGTATCGAGCCTTGATAAGACCCCCATCTCGACTACTGTGCTCAGATTTGGTCACCTAGGTTTCTTCTTGATGGGGAGGAGGTGGAGAGGATCCAGAGGCGAGTGACCAAGATGATAGCAGGTCTGTGGAATGAACCGTATGAGAACAGGTTGAGGATTTGTGGGTTGCAAAAATTGGTTGATAGGCGGAGGAGGGGAGATATGATTGAGACATTGAAATTACTGAATGGTTTCTATAAAATTAATTCAGAAGATATTTTTGAGAACAGGGCTGGTTGTGGGAGGACTAGGGGACATCCATGGAAACTGGGCAAAAGTGTGGTTAGTAAAGGTGTTAGAGCTGGGTTCTTTACTTTTAGAGTAGTGAATGAGTGGAATGCGCTCCCTGAGTCTGTGGTGGATGCTGTGACAGTGAATGAGTTTAAGGCGAGGTATGATAGATACTGTATGAATGTCAAATAGTTGTGATGAATATGATTTGGGGCCTCCCTCGATGAGTCTAAGGACTCCCTGGAGTTGCCCGTAATAATAGTAATAATAATAATAATTTTAATCTAGGTCGGTCCTTAACCCTTGGTTTCGGAACGATTCCTTCTAGTGCTTGCTTTGGAATGCCATTAGCCCTCTCCACATGTCTGAACCATTTCATCTGTCTTCTTGTTTGGATGACCGTCAGAATATTTTGCCTTTTTCTCACGTTATTGAATCAATCAGATTTCGGACATTTTCATTGGTTTCGTGAGCGGTATAGGGAATTCTCAAGTCTTCTGTAAGTTTTCATTTCAAAAGACAGTCGTCTCCTCTCATCTTCCCTCAATAAAGTCCAGGTCTCACAACCATACAAGCGGATAGAATTCACCAAGGTGTCAATTAGTTTTAGTCTGGTTGTGATGGCTATTCTGTTATCTCCCCACAATGGTTTTAATTTCTGTAGGGCCACGGTTGCCTTAGCAATTCGGTATTTAATGTCAGTTTTTGAGCGGCGACCATCTTGACTCAACGTGCTTCCTAAATAAGTAAACTTGCTTACATTCTCAATTTGTTTATTGTCAATTTGTTTGTGTCTTTAAGAGTTCAATGTCTGATTTTGAGGTTATCATTGTTTTTGTTTTTTGTAGGTTTATGAATAATCCATATTTTTTTAATGTTCCGAAAACGCGACTGGTTATTGTAATTCTTCTTCACTTTCTGCCAGAAGATCGATATTGTCTGCAAAACGTAAGCTATTTATTTTTAGTTCGCCAACTACTATTCCAGTGTCATATTTATGAAGAGGTTGATCTATAACATATTCCAGAAAACAATTAAAAAGAAGAGAGGACAAAATGCATTCCTGTCTTATCCCCCATTCTGCCCGGAACGTCTCACTGCTGTAATTTTTAATTTCAATTCTCATATCACATGAGTAATTAAAGATATTTAATAATCCTAATGATTTGTTATCAATACCATAATGTTCTAAAATTTTCCATAATGCCTCGTGCCATTTTGAGTCAAAAGCTTTTTGAAGATCTAAAAAACTAGAGGACCGGATACTGGATAGATACTAGATCTCAAAAACGATGAGGACGATATTTGATAGATACTAGATAAATAGATATACTACATTTGATAGATACTAGATAAATAGATATACTAGATATTCAATCCTTATATTATATTATATTATAGTCCTTATAAGGACTGGCTTAAAGGGGCGAAGCAAGAATGCTTTTCATCTTCCCCGTTATCTGTAGCGGACAGAGTAGGGATAAGGTGTTATTGAGCTACTAAAGCTCTGATCATGGCAGGAGGGTAACAGCAACAGCCGAACCTCAGTTAGAACTTCATTGGCTACAGCATTGCCATCCATTACCCTCCAAGGGTATTGGATTGAATGAATCAATCACCGCATCTCACGGTCGATTGTTCATTTCCTACTAGATATTCAATGCAACCGTAAGCAGCATCATATTAAAAAATGATTCGAAAAATATAAAGGTGTTTTTTTAACTTAATAAACATTTCATTATTCTTAAGCTACTCGAATTATTTTAATATGTATTATTCTTGAATATAAGTAATTAGTCAAAAGTTTAGAAAAATTCATCATTACACTGAGAATTTTGTGAATTTCGTAAATATTAATTGAGGGAAATACTTAAGTAAAACCAATATATTTAAAAATTCGCTAAAATCGTAATATTTATACAGGTCAGACATAAGTGCACGTTAATCATTATCAGCCTAACTTTTGAACAATTAATACGTTTTTAAAAATAGTCTTTCATCGAAATAAAAAAGGACTTCGGTTTTTTTTTTTTTTTTCATGTTTGACTTCTGCAATCTGTACGATAATTTTTGAGATGCATTGAACATTCCGTATGTCTTTTTCTTCATATTTCAGCGATATATCTGATTGTAATGTTCTATTCTTAATTAGTCTTTGAAAACACACAAAATCTCTTTTAATTGAGAAAAAGTTTCACTTTACTGAGAATACTGAGTATAAAATAAAATATAATTTCTATAAAAAAATAAAAATTTAATAAAGAAAATTAACTTTATGAAGAATATTAACTTACTATTGTTACTGACTCCCACGCACCTATTTCGAATGCCGATCACAGTTTTTAAGTAATGCTGATTCTATAGTTGAAGATAATGCCAAACCTCTGAATTAGCAAGCCAGCTTTCCCTATTAAGCAATAGTCCAAAGTATGTAATAATGATTAATGAGTTCACTACTGATTTCAACCGCAGTACAGCAATCATGTTCATGAATACTTGCACTTCAAGAAGTTTTTTAAATGTAGTTTGAACTTCAAATTGTGTATTTCAAGAACTAGAAAGAGAAAAATATGCACATTTAAAGGAAAAATATCCTAATTAATAATAATTTATTCTATATTATTAATAAATATGTCCAATATATTTTATAACTTACATAAATTTCCTTATATAAATGTATTCTTTTCTTTATATAAATATATAAGAAAAATTAGTTGAATATTATTAAGTTGGCTGATAATGGAACTTCACTTTTTTTTTATAGATGACGTCATAAGAAAAAATATAAATGAAACACACAAAACATTTTGCATTTCTGCACAAATTGAACACTTCATCTATTTGTTTGCATGTAAACTGCCGAGAACAATTCCTCGTTCCGGTTATCAACAGATGATTCAAAAAGAGAGAGTAATGCAAAATCCGTTGTCATGGTTACTGTTTCACGTTACTGATGTACATGACGATATCAAGGAGGAGGACTACCAAAAATAGCAAACAAATGAGCAGTCACTTTAAGTTTACATCATATTCTCTCTCTCTCTAGTAAGAAGTTTGTAATAGAAACGAAACATCAACGATGACAAAACGTATTTTATCAAAGAAGTGGTTGCCTTTAGAAAATATTTTCTTTAGAGTGAAACAGTAAAGGATTATATAATTTCCTTTCAGAGAATATCTTTCTGCATAATAAGGGAAATTGCTTCCTCGCAAAATATTATATATATATATATATATATTAATATGTATATATTAGGAATCGAATTATATAAAAAAAACAGAATGACAGAATGACATTTTAAAAAGTAGCTGATTAAAAATCTCATTCTCTTTTGTATTGGTAGAAACTGTGTTAATCAGCAATTTCACATATAAAGTAACGAATGAAATATGCAGTACTAACAGATGTACTAATTAGAATGTTTACATTCTCCATAAGTCGGAAAACGTTGCAAATAATATTCACAATATCTTGGATGTGTCTCAAAAGATAAGGTTTCACACATTTGTTTTAGATGAGCTGCGTAAATGGTACTCGGTATGATTTTAAAAAAAAGTTACTTATTTTTAAATATATTAATGCAACTGATATTTTATTCTGTACTATGGAAAATTGTAAAATATTTTATATATTTTTTAAAAGCTTACATACACCATTAAATTATTTTATCTTCCTATATGGTAAAGAATTAAAGACAGCCGAACGTACTACAAATTTGTTGCTTTGCTGCTTATAGCGACTGTTAAATTGAAAAGTATTATCAAATTGTACTCTTGTGATCAGTGATCATGTCATAATATATTTAATGACACTTCGGATTATCCATTAATCACAAAAATAAACTGACCATAAACAATTTTTTCATTAATAAATCCCAAGGCAAAAATATATATTACTAATTGACAACTCATCATTAATAAAGAAGTGTTTCAGAGTGACAAAGAACTGTTTACCCTCGTTGATCATTGGTTACTAGGACAGGCTAATAAGACAGTCTCATGAATAATTATTACATAATGAGCATAAAATTCAACTAATGGACAACTAATTAGAGTAACAAAAGACCGTGGGCAAGCTTTTCGTTATTTTGTATTTTTCTGATTAGAACAATTAACACTGTTACATGAGCTAGCTAAAACACAGATATAAAATGGAACTTTGGCAAATCATCTGTAATGTATTTAATTGAAAATGTTTTGGATATCGTTAGATTAGTGGTGTGTTAGTAGAAGGAACAGCACAACCCGAAATCAGTGCTCTCTTTATGGAAGGTCTGCCAATATAAGATAATTTCTTAATATTGGTGATCAACAATATCCCTTAAACATACAAAAACTAACAAAACAACACAAATTTCAATAAAATATCTCTCTTCTAAAAATCGGATTCGTATGATACCCATTTCACCAATATTCGCGGTCCCAACGCAAATTTAACACGATGCGCACCAAACCTGATCTGCTATATATAGCAAAACCCTAAACTTTCACTGTTCCTCTTAACTTTCCTAAACGCATGATTTCTTCCTTCACAAGAGAGTGGATCCTTTGCATTTCTCAAGTCTGACATCTCATGCCAGAGAATGAAGAACCTTGAATATTTTCTTTACTATTTTCTGTGACATAAAATTTCTTCTGAAATTTCAATTAAGTTAGATTCATGGACTGTCTCTATCTCTCTCCAAAAATTCTGACAATCATTCCGAACTTTTCCACCATCCTTTCAAAAGCTAGATCTATTGTCTAAATATCCAAGCAGTGAGGTTATCTTTCTTTGGGACTTCAAGAGTTACAATTCAGAATAACTTCCCTCCTTGAGTTTCACCTCTCAAGATGGCAAAATAGCTGACATATTCACTGTTAATAACAATCTTAATAACGGATCACAACTATTTAGGTATACAACTGAACTGAGAAGAAAGGCCACATCTAGAAGTCTGAGAACAAGTTGCAAAAGCTGCAAGAATATCAGGATGCTTGAATTAAACAATATGGAAAAATAAACATCTTAGAGTAGAGGCAAAAACCAGAATTAATAAAGCAATAATCAAGCCTATTATGACATATAATGTAGAAATAAGATCAGACACTAGAAAAACATTAAACACAGGTGAAATGAATATATTAAGAAAAATAGTAAATAAAACTAGATTCGATAAAATAAAAAATACAGATATAAGAAAACAATGTGAAATACAAGCAATAAACAATTGCGAACAAACAACCCGAAGAGTAAAATGGATTGAACTTGCGGAGAGAAGAAGTGAAGATAGAATAAAAAAAAATCAAGTCTTTAGTTGGAAACCAAAGAATAAGAAAAGAACAGGAAGACCTAGAAAAAGATTAAAAGTTACTATTAAAGAAGATGAAGTTTTTGTCGCAACAAATATTACCTTTAATGCGTGAAGAATGAGAATAACAATCTCTTCAACCTATCCATCAGAGTATCCAATAATACTCTTCACTGTACCAACAGCGTGGACTCTTCTTATCCAGTTCTTCCGATAAATACATTATAGGTGTCTCCTTTTCTGAAGAATGTCCTTCATCCAGTCACTCTCAGTCTCATGTCTTTGGTACTGTAGTTTCACTCTTCAGATCCAAGCACCTGCTTCAACCGAATACTGAAATAACTATTATGGAATGAAGACTGTCATTCTCAAATCCAACCAACAGTTAAACCATTGTCTAAATCTTGATTTCTAGCATGTGCGCCAAAGCAATTCAAGAATCACAAGAGGCTTGAAACCAGAACTTCAGCATCCCACTCAGCCTGCAAGGTAGCACGCAGCAGCTTTAAAAGATCATCAGACAATCTTAATCTCACTTTGAAATGGAGAACTTGCCTCTTGTTCAAATGAAAGTTGAGCGTACTGGTCCCTTGCAAAGGTGATTGGATGCAATTTCTACACATCCATTTTTTCCCACGACTGTCTCATCACATTCAGATGGTCTCATTGTAAAATCACCCAAAGGCTAAGCTGACCTACTGGCAATGTTCCACTCCTCTAACTCATCAATACAATGTACCTCCAACATTATCAAGGTTTGAAAACCGTATTCCTCGTCTTCTTCCAGAAAGATGTTAGGAAGAATCCTGAATACTACTCTGATAATTTGATACTGAACCTTCTGTTTTTTATGGTATCTCTTATGTGTGCTTAAAAGTTTTGCTTCTAAAGTAATACCCTACTATATCGTCTTTGAAGTTTTAATACTCTTCTGGTATTCACCCCCCCCCCCCAGCATAGAAACATGCATGTATCCCAGTTCCAACGAAATGAGATAAAGTCAGCTATGGAGCCAGCCATTTCACTCACCTCAGTTCCATCAAAAATAATGCAGAGCGTCATCCTTGACCACTTAGAAGTACGAAAGTTAATCAGTGACCATCAGTATAGAATCTGCCCGTCTCAGTTCCCAGCAGAACCTTGACATCGCTCCTCTATGGAACTCGAACTTGGAAAAGTTTAGTGAAGTTGTGTGGCCATTCTTCTTATTTTCAAGGGTCTGAGATTGGTCTGACTCAAAGGCCTACTTACCAAATTATCATTTTATAGTTCACCCTTTTCAATTAATCCATATTTCTTTTCGGACATTCACTGCATGTTATAGCGGATGGATTCCTTTCTTCAGACTTCCTGGCAGAGTAATTTAAGGCTCTGTAATTTCTCTCCTAGTCATAAATGACCTTCTATCACTAACCATAAATTCTATCCACAGTTTTCCTGATGACAGGACACTCCACTCCACTTGTTTTATTCAAAAAACCTTGCAATGTTTAGTGTTTTATTGATGCAATGTGAATTTTACGCACAAAGAAGAATTAACAGAGTATGGTTGGCTTTCGGCAGATGAATCTGATAAGGAGGATGATTGTAATAATCAGGATTCCTTGTTTGTTTGTAAGTTAGACATAAATTGCGATTTTAAAAAAAGGAAAGTGCTAGCATTAAAATCTATTGCAGTTCTATGGTGAAAGAGAGATTATGAATATTTTATGCAGGCTAGATCTATAGAATGTCGCTCGACATTCTAGTGATCGCATGGGACTAGAATACATGAACTAAATAAAGTTATGTGTAGGGTTAAATGACAAAAATTCTGAGGTTATTAAAAGTTTGAGGTGTTTAAAGAGGCTATAAGAACATTTTTGGCACTTATGTTAAGTGAAGAGTGAAAGAGTAAATATAATCATCAAACTTTAGCTTGTGATGACCAGTGGTCAAGAGTAATGACAGAAGTAATGACAGGAGTAAAAAAAACGCGATTTTTATTTTTTTTCCAAAAAAGTTTTCATAAAAAACGCGTTTTTTTCCTAAAAAGTTATCATAAAAAACCAGTTTTTTAAATTTTTTTTTTCCCAAAAAAGTTATCAGTATCAATTGGAGGTGACATCACTAAAAGATATCCGCAAACGATGAGCTCACTCATCTCCACTAGGCTGAGCAGACATCTTCTGGAGGAGAGGGATGGTGTGAGACTAGGGTGATGGGGTTAGGTTGGGGGAGCTTTGCAGGGAAGACATCTGTCAGCCTCTGTGATATCACAGTATGAGAGACATATGTTCCCCAGAAATATCCAAACACATAACGACATTGTTGTCATGTTTTGTTTGGCTATGGAATTGTGGGTGATGTTTTTGAGATAAGATATCTTGGAATTTTCCCAGGGTGACACACATCCGTCATTGTCGTCATGGTTTATCCAACACCATGTAGAAACATGTCCGTGAATCATCTGCGCAAAAGTTTCATTTTGGAAGGAACGGTCAGGGTTAAGGGTCAGGTAAACAGTACTATAAGGAAAAATAAACGAGTCAAGTGTCTTTGCAGTTACGACAATTCGTTCATCCTGTGAAGTTATCGTATTGTGTTGTGGTGATTGGTATCCAGGAAAGTAAAGTAAAGTAAAATAATGGGTGAGCAACAAAAGTCATTGAAATTTTCTTTCTTCAGGAAAATAGCACGAGACAAAACTCTTCACCTAGCTCTAAAAGGATGGAAACCGATTATTATTTTAGAAGACACGTACATTGTGATGTATTTATCCCGGACCACTTGGGAAAAATTACGCAGGAAGTGGTCTGATATCCTCGGCTACTTGCAAAGAAGAGTTGACTACGAAATGGACCTCGGTGATTGTTATATTCTGAAATGCCAAGATGGGGAACTAATACTTGATGATACAGGAGCTGATGGAAGTAAGGTTTTTTCTATTAGTTGTGAAGAAGCTGAGAGATTTTCAACAAAAATGTACGACATTGATAATCATTTACTATTTTTGGAAACTGAATTACCATCTGTCAGATTAATGGGAAAAATTATCGCTCAACATTTAAATTCATCAATGGTAAAATTAGATTTTCAAGATTTTATCCAATTTGATAAAGATTCTTTATTTTGGGACATTTACGAACATTTTACAAAAACTGTTTGTGTATATTTGCTGACAAAAGAATACACAGAATGTTTAGCGAGGCATGGTGTCATTTCCAGACTGACACAATATCAAACATATGGAAGTGTGGTTACCATGGTATCTGATTTAAAAATTCTTTTGCGTGACCAGCTATTTTGATGTAATGTAACCAAGAAACAGTGAGTAACAAAAATTTTATTCATTGAACTCTTTGGAAAATGTTAAGAGTCTAACTAAATATTGTGAAATATTTTAGGTAATTACATGTTTCGAATTTTTCTCAGTGAATATACTTGTAAATAGTATTTCAGCAAAATAAAATGTGCATTTGTAAACTTAAATGAACAAAGATGTGTTTTTGTTGTTGTGTTTTTCCACAGTGAATTTTTACTCAGTTATTCTGATTAGATCTTGATATTTAAATCCACAACTTTATATCTTAATGCAATTCTGTTTAATTATTTAAAAAAAATCACAACTGTGAAATTAATGCCAGGACAGGGAAAAAAAAAAGTGTTGAAAACGAAAATCCATGTATTGATTATTTTAGAAATTGTCTAATGCTATCTATTGACATTATTTGAGTTATCTGAAAACAAATCGTTCACATAATCGAAAATCCGAACTGTTAGAATTTGGTTATTTTACAGAGAGAGAAAGAGAGAAGCATCTAATTAAACCAACAAAACGTGACTTTAACACTTCTTTAAAGTTTGGCATAGAGAAAATGTTAGTACTCTACAGATAACACATATACAAATTTTACCTTTCCCTACACAAAGTAAGATAAAAACACACCAACAGTATATCCAACAGCATGTGAAAACATGTCGTTGAGTCATCTGCGCAAAGGTTCATTTTTGAAGGAACGGTCAGGGTAGGGGATGGTAAGTGTAAACAGTACTATAAGGAAATACCAGAGAGTCGAGTGAGTTTGGACTTAAGGTAATCGTTCATCCACTGCAGCTGCTGTTTTGTGATTTGTGTTTGGTAATGCAAAAATAATGGGTGAGCCACAAATTCATTGAAAGTTTCTTTGTGAAAAGTTCTAATTGTTTAGAATTTTGTAAACGAAAGTTACCATAAGGTATACGATCAGAGCTAATAATCAGTGAAATAATAATAAATAACTATTTATTTGTGGTGCCATATGAAGTAATCGAAGAAGAAGAATGAAGGAAAACGATTATGAAAAATCGACAGTGGGTGAAAAATACGAATTTTCACTTATAATTGGGATAATTGATGTACAATTTTTTGTTGAATAGCAGTTCAAATTTATTTCCTAAAGAAATTTGTATTTCTGATGGATTTAGTGTAAGATATGCAGTGACAAAATCACCTTGTAGTTGGAAAGAATTACCTGAAAGAGTTAACAAACAGAATTCTTGGTTAATAAAATATAACCATCAGCTGAAGTGGGAAATTGGTTCACTAGCTTTGGACAAACTAAGAGATTGGATGATAGAATCAACATGCAAATATCATATATTACTTGCCAAAGGAAGAGAAAAATCAAAAACATTAACGAAGTTAATAGAGAGGCCTGTTCTTGATTTAAATGAAATTGGATGCCCAAAACGTGAAAACATAATGTGTACTTTTAAATGCTTTTGGAAACATAACGAAAGATTCTGTGCTTTTAATAATTCTCTGAAGTATACGTATTGGATTCGAAAATATAAATATGCAACCCTTAATTTTACTACTACAGTAATAAATTCCCAACAAACAACCACCAAATGAAAATTAACTTTCAGATGAGAATCACATTGTCAAAACCATACGATGGTAATTCCACAACCATGGAAGAACCGTTGATGTATTTTTCAATTTATTTATTTTCTGTATTGTTAGATTCAGTAAATACAATTTGTAAATAATATTTCGTTCAATAAAATGTGTAAATTAAATGAACAAATTGGGTGTCGTAGATGTGTTATACAAATTTAAGAAAGAAGATAACATTTTTTTTTTTTTTTCCTTGTGAAATTTCATGCCACAAAGTAACCAGAGAATTTTTTTTTTTTTTGATTCATTGAAGTAAAAGTCTTATTTGTTCGTTATCTAGAAACAAAGTTAATGAATGAAAACTAACAGTGTGGGAAAAAATCAGAACCAATGGAAAACCAATAATCACAACATGTGACAATGAATAATTTAGTTCTCATCGATCAGACAAGGTCAAATTACGAACCTTTGCTACCCATCAGTAGAGTAACACCTCAAAAACTCTTAGTCACAACATTAAGCTTGAGTGCAATATGTGTAGGATAGGAAGTGATGCGAACAAGTTAGGTCTCAAAGATCACATGAGGTCATTTACAAATCTTTGCTACCTAACACTATTGTAAACATTACTCACATGAAAGCTTGACTAATACACTACCCTGGAAATATTTTACCTTTGAAGTAAGCGCTATATACGGTTAAGAAAAGAACGATGACTGGCTGACCGGAAATGAGTCACTCAGTTATCTACAGATAAGTTTAATGAAAATTAACAGTGTGGGAAAATAATTCACACACAATTTATTTATTTATTTTACTCAGTTATTCTGGTTATAATATGTAGTTAACTGAATTTTAAAAAGTAAAACCTATAATGAAAAAGTCAAATGGATTTCAGAGTTGTGTTTGTGTTCTGTGCTGTGAATATATGTTAAAAATCAACAATTTGGAATATTCAGAAAACCTAGATAGTACTAATATGTTCTCATTCTGGAAAGAAATGTAAGTGAATTTTAACATAAACATAACAATTGATAATTGTAATACAATAATCAGTGGTCGTATGTTTTTAGTAAACGTTATTCTAAAACTGAACGGGTTTTTTTTTGTTTGTTTTTTTTGTTTTCATAAGAATAATCACGGGGTATATTAGAGTATCAACATGGACACATTAGCGACTTTTCATGTCTAAAGTGTATGTGAAAGAAAAGCACCATTTGCATTGGTGATATATGTAAATTCAATTCCTATTTCTTGCATATGGCAATGTAAATAATATCTGTGAAATAAATATGTAAACTTAAAACAACAAACAGTGTCTTTAATGTGTTATGTATGTTTAAGTAAGAACACTTTTGAAATAACCGTGAAAACACACACGATTTGTTTATTTATTTATTTATTGAACTTTAAGATCTTACTTTTAGACAAATCAAAATATCCAGATGAATTATGAATAAAATATGAACTTGATTAGAATATGTATATAGAAGAAAATACAGATGAGGTATGGAAAAAAAAAAAAGTATGTGTGTTTGAGTGACACCAGTATATAATTAATTATTCAGAAAAATCTAATCACACCCGCCATCACGACATACGCTAAGAATTCCCACAGACGACAATGACGGATGTGTGTCACCCTGGGAAAATTCAAAGATATCTTATCTCAAAACATAGCCCACAATTCCATAGCCAAACCAAAATACCACACAAAGACATAACGTCACGATTCTTATCTTATCTTGATCTAGATCTTGTCAGAAGTGTCCACCAATGACAACACGATTACTTATACACTAATATCATCCTTTCCATTCAAAACAACAACGTCACTTATTTACAACTAACAAATGACGTCACTTATCTACATCTCATAACAAACATTCGCGTCACGATTCCTTATCTTCATCTTGATCTTGTCAGAAGTGTCCCACCAATCACGACACGATTTCTTATCCACTAATATCATCCTTTCCATTCAAAACAACAACGTCACTTATTTACAAATAACAAATGACGACATTTATTTACAAATAAAAAATGACGTCACTTATCTACATCTGAAAACAACACACACCCACCTCACCAGTCCTTATCTTATCTTGATCTTCATCTGGTCAGAACTGCACCACCAATCACAACACGAATCCTTATCTCTACCATCACCCATAATCCCGTACGCGAACCAAAACACAACAACAGAAGCCAGTGACACACTTGCCCACACGGAAATTCGAAACCTTACACACCCATGAAGCCATGCACACAATGACGTCATCAACCAATCACGTCACGATTCCTTATCTTATCTTGATCTTGATCTGGTCAGAAGAGCCTCCCCTACTACTTACGAACAGTGCACTAATCGCAGCTCACGTCCCTCCCCCCTCTCGAGCTCCCGGAGCATTCACGTTGGAACAAAACAGCGTAAGAATGCTTCTTTGACACATCTCATATTTGAAAAACACGTTGGTATATAGTGATGTAAAACCACAAAATAAAATTACCAACATCGAGATTATCGATTAGTGATGGAATTAAAATATCTAATACGCATTCGATTCAAACTGTCATTTTATTTTTTTCGTTCGTGAAAATCAAACCCACAGGCGGGCTGCACAAACTTGGACCGCCGGCCTCATGCGGTCAGCGGACAGAGCTTTGGATAACCCTGATTTAAGGGATCAGGGTTATCAGCTCTCTTCTAAATATTTGTGAATCCATCGAAGTGAGATTGTCTGTACAACTCGTGGGGTTTTCACAAGTCTTAGATGGGCATCTAAGGATTTGGCAAGTAGCGGGAATGCAAATATGAAAGAAAATGTAATTTGAATAGTATGACGGTCTTATATACGAATGCTTGAACGAAGTTCAAAAAGTAAAATATCTTGCATAAGTTGATGTTCATTCCTAGAGGTAAATTTTGTAGTAATAAACCTGAATCAGCAAGATGAATAGTCACGTTCTTAAAGAAATACGTTATAAGAAAAAGCTTTGGAAAATTATCGATCTAATAGGTGAATTATAACAGACAGAAGCAAAATCTAAAATTCTAAAACAAAAGTTGAATAAAACTACCTAGGAATGAAAAGATTAATCCAAAATATTATAAAGATATGTTAAAAAGATTAAGGATAATATAAATAATTATACACAGCCAGTTTTAAATGATCCAGCCGGTTGAAGAAGAATTTATTAAGTATTTTTGCAAGTGTATGTGTAAATGCTGGTTATACCGTCAAGATTTACTAAATGACATGATATGAGAGAAGGAAATATTTGATATTTTAAATCACGTGGTACTGGACAAGGCTAGGGATGGAAATGATATTTCTCTCTTGGTATTAAACCAGTGTATTTCAGCTTAATCTACGTTTGACTTCTTTAATAAGTTGCTACGATTAGAAATAGTTCCTTCTGAGTAGAAACTTGCAAGAGTGATTGCAATTTATAAATCACATTAAAATGGCGAATTATAGACCACGGAATATACTTAATGCGAGAACAAAGTAATAGGAAATTTAAGAATTTTATCCAGAATATTCTCCTGACAAAGATCTGTTGTTGTTGAACATGAAACACTATGGTTGAATTAAGGAGGGGGATCGGTTACTACACATCATTTTACCTTTTATGATGAAGCCACGAGAGAAGTAGGCGCAAATAATAGCTATGATGTGATTTAATTGGATAGTAGCAACGCCTTTAATAGCATTTCACAAAATGGGCCATATAGGTATTGACGACAATCTAGTGAGACACTGGTTGATAGATAAACGATAGGAAGGAGCGTTCTGAAGAGAATATTCAAACTTATAAAAAAAAGATCCTAACACCGAACCGTGTGTTACTCAGAGTTCTGTGTTATGACTCTTGTTTAACATATTAATAAATGTTTTGACTTCAAATATTAAGAGTAATATTTCTTTCTTTGCTGATGACGTAAAGGGTTAGAATAATCAACTGTGTGGATGTCCTAAGTTCTTTACAGCATGATCTTAAAATGTTGGAAGAGAGGACCAGAAGTTTAGTTTAAAATTTAATGTGAACAAAATGCAAGTACATCCGATTCGTTAAGAAGATAATATTAGGTGGATAAAAGTCCAATGAACGGGATTTAGAAAAAGTTGATGAACCCAAAGATTTGGTGTTTTAACTGATATAGGGATATCAAACAAGATTGAATTATGGCTCTCAGCTTCAGTCGCCAAGGAATTTAGCATTGTGGAATTTATTGGTAATGTTAGTTATATCCTTATAAATATGTATGAATTTTTTTAAAAAAAATATAGAATGTTAATAATATAAAAACAAATAAAAAACGAGAAAAAAATAACTGAGTGAATATATGCAAACTATGATATCAGCATCAGTAAAATACGTGTTACGGGTATTGAACCATTTACTGACCAATCATTGGTCAGTAAATGATTCACCTAACTTCCATTTTTGTTGGTTTTGTTGTTCTTTAAGCACTGAGTTAGTCGGTCTCAAATCTATTGGTTGCTTTTCCTGGTAGGAGGGTTTTCCCTCACAAACATAAGACCGACTTTGAATTTTGGTTTGTTACGTGTACATCCAGATGTAAATGTGAATTTGGGTATTTTTTGGGTGTTGATGCCGTTGCTATTCTAACGGATAAGTCTCCTAAAATAAGACTAATACTACTAATAATATGAGTTATTTCATTATTTGATGGGAAATCCTTGAAAATATTTTCTTATTAAGTTGTTTAGTTTATTTAAATTCTAGTTTTCCATAAACACCTTATACTTTTAGAGTAACTGTTATTATAAGTAGAGATAAATGATTGTTGTTTTCAATAGTAAAAACAGATCCCCCCCTATAATCTCAAACCAGGGCCTATTACACACAGATGCAGACAGATAAGGCAGAAGCCATACTTAAAAATCTTGAGGATCAGTGCAAACCTTCTTATAACAACATTGATTTCAATCATCTGTACAAAATCCACACACAGGTTAGGCATGCACTAAACCTCCCGGATACCAGTGCTGATCATATTGCACCCGCATCACCTGTTGAATTATATGATATTATTAAAAAACTTAAGAACAATAAAGCTCCTAGACCAGACAGCATCTCAAATAGGGTGATCAAGCTGCTGCCTCGAAAAGCTATAGTGCATCTGACCAGTATAATAAATGCAATCTTAAGACTTCACTATTTTCCTTCCACTTGGAAAATGGCTGATGTGATTCCTATACATAAGCGAGGCAAAGACCCACAATTACCGCAGAATTGTCGTCCAATCAGTCTCATCTCCAATCTGGGTAAGGTTGCAGAGAAGGTCATCCTCTCACGACTCCAAACCTCAGTAAATGACCTAAACATCCTCCCTAAAGAACAGTTTGGTTTTCGACAACACCATAGTACTACCCAGCAAATCCACAGAATTGTGGAATATATCACTACCAGCTACAACTGGCGCCAGTGCACAGGAGCTGTATTCCTAGACCTATCTAAAGCATTTGACAAAATCTGGCATTTTGGACTCCTGCACAAACTTATCTCTGCCGGTATCTCACTAAAAATGGTTCATCTAATCCGTTCATATCTTCAGAATAGATCAATGCAAGTTAAAATTAACGTTTCTACATCGTCACAGCGCCATATCTTTGCTGGAGTGCCGCAGGAATCCCTACTGGCTCCATTGCAGTTTTCTGTATACATGTCAGACATCCCACACAATCCGATGTCTTCCATTTTAGCACTGTATGCGGACGATACGGCAATACTAACATGATCTCTCAGACCCCACTTCGTTACCAGAAAGCTTCAAGAAAATCTTCTAAAGCTGGAGGGTTGGTTCTCCAAGTGGAGATTGAAAGTCAACCCCCTGATGAGCTCAGCGGTTCTTTTCTCAAAAAGGCCAATGTCTCCTGCAGGAGATGTGTTACTATTCAATACTAAAATTCCCTGGCAGAAAGAAACAAATTACCTGGGTGTGATTCTCGACAAAAAGCTATCTTTCAACCAACTTATCAAGTCTGCATGTGCAAAAGCATCTAAAGCCATAGCTCAGATCTACCCGTAATTAATACAAATAGCAAACTCAGCAACAGAATCAAATTGCAGCTATACCAGATGACGATTCGTCCTATAATCACCTATGCCTCTCCAGCCTGGAGCCACACCTCTAATACTAACATTATTAAGATACAGCGAGTGCAGAAAAAGTGCTTGAGAATGATTTTGAACGCCCCGTGGTATGTTAGAAACAGCCAACTTTACAGAGACACAAATATTCCCTATATTCTCTCTTATCTACAATACTTAGCTTCCAAATTTTTTCTAAAGACGTCCACACATCCCAACGATTTGGTTCGACAAGCTGCAGCATACGAGCCAACGGACATATTCAAATATAGAAGACCAAAAACTATATTAGCCTCCTATAGCGATACATAATCTCCATGCCCATTCATGGCGAGCAAACTGCTCGTAAATTTTACCCGCACTGTAACCACGACAGATAGCGGGGAATATGAAAATCATTTTGCTTCACCCGTAAAGAATAAATGTCAATTGTCAATTGTCAATTGTTTTCAATAGCGGATATAAAAAATGAGGAACGCTGGAAAAGAATTAGGAAAAAAGCTCTCTGATAAATGAGTGACTGAAGTAAGATGGCGGCTCGGGTGTTAGTGTTTCCTGTAGTGTATTTTTGAGGGTGAATTGCGAATTGGACTGATATGATTTTAGAGATTTATGCTTATTCATTAATAATATCAGTTAATTACTTGCTGCCATAAACAGGCAATTTATTTTCTATAGTGGTTTATCCAGGTAAGTCTATTGAATTTACAAGGGCGATACGCTAGGCCTACTGCCGCTAGTATCGCCATTGTTGTATTTTATATCGCCACATCTTATTGCTGGAAGACACCTTAGTGTGTCTACGGGCTAGTGTATCCTCAAAAGTTCACAGGATTATCTTTACCTGCTCGGAACACTTGAGCAATCTCTACTCTTTCTCCATCCGTGACTTATTTCCGAATATTATCATGACAAAACTTCTAAATGAGGCCAAATTCGTGGAAGTTTACTTTGAATTCCTCAGACTGGGAAAGCTGCTGAGTGATAATTGGCCAGGAAAAGTCAAGCTCTTTGACACATTTCCTCCCACAGCGATCACAGAGGATAATATGGTTGACATGAGTGAAGAGCCCATAACTTAGACGCAATCAGATTTAGCACACTCCCCGAGTATGGAAGATGCTACATCCCAAGACAGCAGACATCATACCTTGGAAACTGATATAGAGTTCCAATTGGTGAAAAAGAAGAGGAAAATCTCCACCAATGTGGAAGAACCCAAAACATCAGGGATAGAAGCACACAATGGTCCTAAAGTAAAGATACCACCAGTCATATTAAGGGATAAAGAAAAATGGATCCCTATCTCATCAGCCCTAAGAGAGCAAAACATCTCATTCTCATGGGCTAAAAACACAGATGAAGGAGTTAAAATACAACCCTCTACAATCTCAGATTACAGACAGATGACCAGATTTCTGGACAAAGCTAGCGTCCCATACCACACCTTCACTTTACCTAGTGAAAATAACCTGAAAGTTGTTCTACGTGGGATAGCTGAAGATGTGTCCACTGATCTCTCCAGACAGGGCCTGTCCCCAGTTAAAGTGAGCAGAATCTCAGAGCAGATAAAAGGCCAATGCCTTTGGTGCTGGTGGAAATAAACAACACACAAAAGCAGATCTATGAACTGACTGTAGTATGCGGTCTCAAAATTACAACTGAGCCTCTACGGAAAAGAGCATCTGCAGGTCAGTGTCATAGATGCCAAAGATTTGGACATGCCCAAAAATTATGTAAGGCAGCCTACAGGTGCTTGAAGTGCTGCGAGGGACACCAGACCATCTCTTGCACCAAACCTCGCACAACTCCAACATGCTGTGAAAACTGCAGAGGACCTCACCCCGTCAACTACAAGGGATGCCTTTCCAATCCAAAAAATCGAGGATCAACAAAAGTCAATCTTGCTCCTCCACGTAACAACGTTTTAAGCAACCAAACAAATCGTCTTCCAGTCCGAAACACTTTGCCTTCAACTTCACAAGAAGGAACAACCATGACCAAAACATATGCTGAGGCTGCAAGAACTGAGCCTCCTACATCTCTCGAGCTAGAAAGCTTCAACATAACAACCGTTTTAACAGCCTCACTTGACTGTTAACTCGTTTTAACTCGTTTTAACAGCCTCAATTCAGCAAGACATGCCCCTCAACATCTTCCAGAAAGAGATTCCTGCAACGCACTCAAAACATTATAACAGCCATCTGTCATGAATAATAAATTCAAACCAAAAGCTCTTAAAATAATAGCATGGAATGCAAATGGATTGATGAACAAGATTTTGGAACCACAAGAACTTTCAACTCGTCTCAGTGCTGATATCATCTTGATTGCTGAAACACACCTAAGACCTGCTAATAACCCAAATATCCGTGGATACGCTATGTACAGAAACGACAGAATTGGCACAAGAGGTGGAGGCACAGCCATATATATAAAGAGTTATTTGAATCATAACACAAAAGAGAAGCCCAAAACAGTAAACCTGGAGGTGACTGGTGTGGATGTACATACCTTCAATGCTGGGAGTCTCAAGATCTATGCTGCATATAACCCTCCAAGCATTCCTCTGCTGACAACAGATCTAGACTCCGTACTTGGTACAAATGACTCCATAATAATAGCAGGAGAATTCAACTCAAAACACACATCTTGGTACAGCTCATCTACTAACACCAAAGGCCACACACTTTTCAACTATGCAATGCTCAACTCTGTTGTAGTCGCCGGCCCTACTGAGCCCACCCATTCCAGCCCTTCGGGTGACTCGGATGTGCTGGACATTGTCATTTTTAAAAATTTAAGATACCAATTCAAATTGGAATCAGTCAACGAATTATCTTCTGACCACAGTCCCATAGTGCTCAATCTAGGTTCATCAGATCAATTCTCTCCTCTGCACACATTCATACCATGGGACAAGTTAGCCAAGGTTCTTCCCAATCATATTGGTCCAGTAACCAATATCAGTAAAAAGGAAGAGATTGACACAGCAATAAATAACTTAACCATACAAATTCAGAAAGCAATTGAATCAGTCCGACAATCAACTGTCTTCAACCCAACAAACCGTATCCCTGAAGAAATCATGGACCTAATCAGAGCAAAAAATAGAGCCAGGAAGAGATACCACAATACCAGAGCCCCACAAGATAAAAAAGTATTGAACAATCTAAACAGGCAGGTCCGAGAAGCTCTTCAAAAACACAGAAACCATCAATGGGAAACCAAAATGGCTAACATCAATACTGAAGATCATTCTGTATGGAAATTCTTAAGAGCAATCCGCACCAAAAAGCAACTCATACCCCCTTTCCAAACCAAGAAAGGGACAGTTCACAAAGATGAAGAGAAAGCCGAAGCACTAGTAGATAACCTAGAATCTCAGTGCAACCCATCGTATACTAATTTAAATATCAACCTTATGTACAAGATTCATCGTCATGTTAGGTCAACCTTAAGACAGAACATTGTCAACTCAGAACATATCACTCCTACAAATCCAACAGAAATGATAAATATCATCTCCCATCTAAACAATAGAAAAGCTCCAGGACCGGATGGCATAACTAACAGAATAGTAAAACTACTTCCAAGAAAGGCCATAGTCCATCTCGTCAACATTACAAATGCTATCTTTAGATTCCAGCATTTCCCTTCTACATGGAAAACAGCCACAATCATACCACTGAAGAAGCCAGGAAAAAATGCTCACCTTCCTGAAATCTACAGACCCATAAGTCTATTATCCAGCCTCGGAAAGGTAACAGAGAAAGTGATCCTCTCAAGATTCCAAGCAGAAACAGATAATTTAGGAATTTTGCCTAATGAACAGTTCGGCTTCCGTAGGGCCCATAGTACAGCCCAACAAGCGCACCGGCTGGTAGAAATCATTACTAAAGGTTTCAACTGGAAATTCAATACAGCTGCCATCTTCATCGACGTAGAGAAGGCGTTTGATAAAGTATGGCATCAAGGTCTTCTCTACAAACTGATAAAATTTAATTTCCCAGTAAGACTAATAAAGGTAATACATTCTTATCTGAACGACAGATACATGCAGGTCAGGGTAGGCGAAACGGTTTCGACCAGACGCAGGATCTCGGCAGGCGTACCTCAAGGATCTCTTCTGGCACCTCTACTGTTTTCAATCTATGTAGCAGACATCCCTCTGAACCCAAGAACAACATTCACTGCATTATATGCTGATGATACTGCACTTATGTCAAGTTCACTGAGCCCAAAACTGGCAACTAAAAGACTACAAAATAGCATACACACTTTAGAAAAGTGGATGGTAGACTGGAGGATCCAAGTTAACCCCCAGAAAAGCTCAGCCATACTGTTTACTAGAAAGAAAATCCATACCATGGAGGATATTTATTTATTGGGAGTAAAGATTCCATTGTAGACTGAAGTTAAATATCTTGGAGTGATTCTTGATAGTAAACTCCTATTCAGCAAACATATTAGTTACATTTCCTCAAAGACATCCAACGTCTTAGCACAGCTCTACCCTATGATCAACAGACAAAGTAAACTGGACATGCAAACAAAATTAACAATTTACAAGATGGTAATTCGACCGGTTATCACTTACGCATCCCCAGCTTGGAGCCACCCCGCAAATTCTAACATTCTAAAACTTCAGAGATTACAGAATAAGTGCCTGAGGATGATTCTGGATGTCCCCTGGTTCATAAGAAACAACCAGATCCATAAAGAAGTTAATATCCCTTATATGTCTTCCTTTCTCATAAATCTAGCTGAGAAGTTCTTTACCAAGAAAAGTAACCATCCAAACCCGTTAATCAAGGAAGCCTCGGAATATAATGAAGAAGAAATCTACAAATTTAAAAGACCAAAATCTATTTTAAGTTCAGCTGAACGCAACTAACTTCACTGCCCTCAATGGGCGAGCATATAGCTCACAAACACTCCATTCAAAGTTCTTCCATTACAAGACAAAGGGGAATATGAAAAGCAATTTTGCTTCACCCATCTAGCCAGAAATGTTAATGTTAATGTTTTCAATAGCAAAGTATTAAAGTTTTCATCTAAGCTTTTACACTTTAAAAATAGTCAGACTTGGCAAAATTTAAAAAAAGAAAACTGTTCTTACATACCATGGATATATACAGTGATGAGTCAAAATATCAATACCCGTACTTAATAGCATGTTTCTTCTTTGGCCACAAACATTCGCCATAGCATTGATTCTACTAGACACAGAAGGTATCCTGAGATACTGTAGAGAAACTAGATCGAATAACGTCCCGGAGACCGTGCGAGAAACTGGCGTTAACAGGCTTATTCTGCGTTCCACATGATCCCGCAAATATTCGATAGGAGTCAGATCAGGAGAACTAGGATATGCTTTTCGAACCATGTCTGCCGCCCACACTGTCATATGTAAGACAATACATGGTCCGAAACAATCCCCAGGTGAGAATCAGTGGTGTTGATATGTTCATTGGGATGAGAAGACAAAGTGATGTCCACGAGAACAATCCCCATACTAACATACCCCCATCACCAGCCTGATCCTCCTTTTATACAGATTTTCTTTCAAAGTTGAGGGTTTATTTATTCAAAGAGAACGTGGAATCATTCTAATATATCTGGGATATTTCTACATTCGTATAATATTTTGGAATTTTTATTTGAATAAGATTTGAAGAATAAAATTTAATATTCTTAGCCTTAAGGTTTTTATATTTAAAAAAAAAGCAGTTTGGTTTCATTCTATGTGTTCATTAACGCATAAGTAGTTGTGCGTTCATCTTAAAGGGCATCCAGGAATTATTAATTTTCAATCCGATACCTCCATGAAGTCAACATCTTATCGAGGAAGCCCAAAGATCACTCACCAGCTGCCACACCTTCTCTTAAACTCATTCACACTTACCAAAAACGGCAAACTGTCTCACTCACTCATCCTGCTCTGCGATACAAAAATATTTTTGTGAACTCTTTCTTAACTGCACGCAAACTCAACTTCGCGGATATCCCCATTGTACTCTCCCCATCTTTCAGGTAAAGAAAAATTACCTCAACCGCATCCTATAATACTATTTCAGAATTTGTAGGTTTATCTATCATATCACCCCCTCTTTCAACTGTTTACCGTCTCTACAGTCTATATATAATCTCAGTCTGCCCTCATTCTCTACATTCTATAATCCAATATATTCTTTACAGCGCTTTTCTGTACTCTCCCCACTCACTTCTGAGCTCTTAGGATAGTTCTTCATTTCCTAGGAATCCAAATCTGCCCACAGCAGTCTAAATCAGGTCGTATGAAGGTATTGTGAAGAAGCAAAATTTCTTTCTTATCTCCATTCCGTTTATCCAACTCAGAACGATCCTAAGAGCTCAGTCCGTTTCATGGATGCTCTTTGGTTGGTAGGACATCAGCGCTTTTCAAATGAAGGTTAATCGGTGTCGTAAGGGGGGGGGGGGAGGGTATCGATTACCTGCGACAGGCACTGCCGCTTTTCAAAACCAAAAGGTCAATCCACAAACGTCAACCGAGACGACGACGGTTTCGTTTTAGCGCATTTATAGTACGACACCAGCATGTAGATTTTCGTTAACTAATATTTTTAGGTAGAAGATGTCATCAGCTGTTAATGACTTGATAGATACAGTAAAACCGTTTGCTTAGAACAAGTGTAACATGCCCAATTTTATACAGTAGTTTGTTTCAAATAGATAAATGCTCAAATAAACAAAAAAAATTTTTTATTTTATTCTGTTCCCTTAGCATGCGCGTGCATTGAAAACAACTCTGAAGTGTACACATACCATCAACGTTAAAATACAAGCATTAATCCTTGCAAGTCCAGAACCCCAGTACTTGCATTACATCCACAACTAAAAATAAATAAAGAAAGAAAACGAATCAACAACAACAAAAAAATAAATAAATAAAGGATTCGACGAGTACAAAGACGTTTTATTTATTTATTGCACGTGCACTGACCAAATATTTCTTACCAAACTTTTACCCTCGGTCGTATTGTAATTTAAGCGAGCTTCATCTATCCATCTCCTGTAATGAAACCTATTCCAATGGATTATTATTTGCTAAATATAAGCCTTTGCGCAACATTCATTTGAAGTTTCACGCCCATCAGCATTAAAGAGCTACGCAAAACAGCCTCTTATCGACATAATATTTTCTCTTCCTTCAGCACGCTTTTTTGCTGCTTTTTAATGATATTATTATTCAGACCATCCCGTCCTTAATGATGCCATTATTTACCCATCTCTAAACAAGCGCAGTGTTCACCGTGTGTCTCGCATTTCCCGAGTTTTATGTCGTAACTCCTGACATCGTTTCAATATTTAATATCATCCGCCCAGGTTTATGTGAAATGTAGAAATGGCTATTTTCTATCTATTTCTTATTATCAATGGTATATTATGAGACTCTCTGCAAAACAAGCAGTGTTAACTACAACCATTAAAATAACCAAAAAAAAAAAAACATATTTTTATCTACACTACAGTAACACTGGCAATAGAGCAGTTATTTTACAACAGTGTTATCCGAGCGGTGATGGGGAATGAGTTTTATTTATTATCATTCTTTTTTCTTCGGTGGATTGAATACTTCAGTCATATTTCCGTAATACGATATGCATTACTTTTTTATGTCATCCACCCACGAGAGTTTGTAAATCTATAACACTTTAGTACCCTGAATGGGATAAGGATTTATCATATTATTATTATTTTAAATTTTATCTATTTTTTTACATAATCAGGAAAACCTCCTACTCTGTAGACCAAACACGACCACATCAGGCCTCCAATAAATGGAGCAGTGGTATCATACTAGACCAGCGCTTCCCAAACTGTGGGCCGCGACCCCCTTGGGGGCCGTAGATTTGGGGGCAGTGAAATAATGAAAACAAATTTAAAATATTTTAAGACTAAGTAGATTTTTTTTTATTTTAAAAGAAACGTATTTAACTTTTATTATTTATTATTTCTTTTTTGTTATTTTTTATATTTTAATGGAAAAATTCACACATTGGTGTTGGTTCACAAACTTTGCTTCCTGCGTATTTCGGCGCTTAATGAATATTAGTAAATATTGCTTATTCATGTTTCATTTCAAGGCAGTGGTTAATTGTATTTACTTCGAATGCTCTCCAGGGAAGCTCCAAATCTTCCTGTCCCTTTCATCACGCGTTCGTAATCAGGGACTGTTGATATTGACTTTATATACATATCAAAACTCGTTTTACATTATCACTGTCATCCGAGCTAGTTTTCTGTTACCAATAAAAGTTTCGCATATACTTCACACATGAAAAACAGCTTAAACAAGTTCATGTGGGGAGATAGTAACTCTCTTGCAGTGGTAAACAACATGCCCTCCCTAACAGCCACTATACTGCAGAGGCAATCAAAACAAGTACTTTTATTATGCCAGTGAATAAGGTATGAGGAGTCTGTGTAATATATTTCTCAACAAATAGTGCAATTAGAGACAACTGGGATAAACCACACTAATTAATGAATCACATGTCCCCTCATACAGAAACTATGCTGTATAGACTGAAACAAAACCATATGTTGCATAGGCAAACACAGTATCTAACTAAAAACTATTGTTGTTAATTAGATGTATGTGAGTTCGCAAGGCAGCAATAAAATTCAACCGAACGTGTTAAAATTAGCAAAAGTGTTATATATATCTGTAGACCATATATATATATATATATATATATATACAGTATATATATATATATATATATATTATGAATGTTATGGCAGTTTCACAGATGGAATTCGGTTGAAGAGAGTTAGCATTTCAACTCAATTGTCAGCTATGCTTTTATCTTTCGTTAATACCGCACCAATCATATGCACCTTTTAATAACCTGCCTTTGCTGTCTGTTTCGCGTTAGACTTAATTACCGTAAAGGGAGAAAAGTCACAAAAGAGAAAAATGTTCCTGGTCCGGGGATTCCCTTATTCAGGTAATATTCACTAATTTCATGTTATCAGTCTGTGGTGTGCCAGTATCGGTAAGTGGTGATATTATTTGATCTATTCTACATTAAAAAATGTAACCCTGAGATGGATAAGTGGCTGATAAAAAATATAAAAAAATTCCCGCGAACAATCAGAAGAAGCAGAAACAGACTCAAAAAAAGGGACAGTATTTCATCTTTTACCAGAACAGCCCGCATCTTCTTCAGAACCAAACGGTAAGAGGCAAAAAATGTAATATATATTTAATTTTTGCAATATCCGCTGTGTATGTTTTGTATTGAATATAAATACAATAAATATTATAATAATATATCTCTCTATTACGATTTTTTTCCGAGGGGGGCCGTGAAATATTTTAATTTTTGCAAAGGGGGCACTGACATCCAAAAGTTTGGGAAGCACTGTACTAGACGATTAAATTCAGCTTCTACCTAAATAAAATCACTAATAGGCATACACTTGCCAGCATTTGAATTTGTCCTGTTCGTTCGTGAGCTGAGAGATTAGCTAATCACTAGACCAACACTTCATGATGGAATAGTTTATATTAAATAGATACATTTCGGTGAAAATTTACATTCACTTGTTTATACAGGTAGGAAACTGAACCATTAATTCCTAAACTATAAATGTGTTAGAACTGCGATTCGAAACATATCACTTCAGACAAAATTATCAAAATAACTAATTTGCAGAAAGGATTGAAATTATGAAGTATACACAATTAATAAACTTATCCTTATAAGGACTGACTTAAAGGGGCGAAGCAAGAATGCTTTTCATCTTCCCCGTTATCTGTAGAGGACAGTGTAGGGATAAGATGTTATTGAGCTATTAAAGCTCTGATCATAGCAGGAGGGTAACAGCAATAGCCTAGCCTCAGTTAGAGCTCCATTGGCTACAGCATTGCCATCCAACGGTATTAATCACCGCCAACCAGCCACAATTAATAATAATAATAATAATAAACATTACACTGTAGTGTTTAATAATTGTATATGATACTATAAATAATGTGGTGTATTTCTTAGAAAACCAGTTTTAGTTATTGTAATTAGAAGACTGCAAAATTAAAAAAATAAATTTTATTTAAATTAATAAATAATACATAATAATTAATTTAAACAGAGTTATTATAAATTATTTCCACATTAAAATGTGTTATCTAAATATGTGATTTATCTGAAAGTTTTTATATACTTGAGCATTATATTTGTAATATAAGGTGAAGATTGTCTAGAAGTGAGTAAGTAAGATGAGGAGTCCACTACTCATGTCAGTTTTGTTAGCAAAATTGATTCCAGTCAAACATTACTTTGTATTTCAATGAGATGCATCACCGAAGCCCAGGAATAATTAACACACTTGTCCAGTTATGCATTTTATAACCTATGAAAGAACTATCTGAGTTAAGTATAATTCAGTGGCCTGTCGAGATTATGTAACATCTAAAAATCAAATTAATGCTATGCTCAGATATGGTGACTTTTTTTTTTCTTTTTACACGGCGTGCTGTGTCTGACAATTGAGTGTATTCTAAAGAATTCAGTTATTCGGGATTGGTGATACTGAAGCAGTTATAATATACAGTAATTCGACTTATGATTCCAGTTACGCGAATTGGTAGGTACGTGGTTGCGTGCTTTGACTAGCATGCCATCTATAAAGCGGCACTTTGATGCATCAACATGATTGATGCCCTTTCCTAGTAAGCTGGCGTACAGCTGGCAGGGTCATCGCAATTTTGTTTGTTTCTACCTTTAGCTTGTGCTTTGTTAATGGAACTATGTAATACTTATTAAAAACAAAATATAAACTACAAATATGTAAGAGAAACGTAAACGTGATACGAATACATGTATTTACAATGGTAAGAAGAGGTGGTCCGCACGATTAGCTTAGTGGCTGTGCTCTTCACAACCATATGCTTAGGAAGGATTGTCCTAGGTTCGATTCCCGTCGAGACGTGAGGAATTTAGGGATCTTCCTCAGTCGTAGCCAAGTTAGCCAGTCTTGGGCGTGGATAGCAGGTTTCTTCCCCACTTTATCTGAGGTTTTTCATCCCGCAAGCTGGTCAGCCGGCCCCATGAACACATGGATTACAGTCATGAATATCTCTCTTAGGGGATGCAGCAGAGGAGTGGCGAACCGGCTGCATTAATACGCCAGTAACCCCTCATTAGTAGAGGATCTAACCTCCTAAGGATACGAAGAAGAGGTGCATTATAACTATGGAGAGACTAAAGTTGAAATTATCAAAGAAAATGAAACAGGTAATAAATTCGTAGATATTGCCTGCAAAGGTTGGTCGATTGGTAGAGCCTCTGCTATTAATGGCTCGCAAAAAGTTAAGCAAGTTTGAGCGCGGTTAGTAGTTGGAAGGGACAATCTATCGATGAGCCTTTGGACTTCCTGGAGGTGTCACATAATAATAATAATAATATTACAAAACGAATCAATCCACTATTCATTATAAAGTTTGGATTATAAAGCAGATGAAAAATTCAATATTAAATGCGATCCACGATCATTTGGAAGAAAATAATAGAAGAAATGGGGGGAAAATATATTGGCGACATGAACTGAAGAGATGCAACAACCACAATGAATAGTCAAAAGTCTAATACTTATCTAAGAGTATATATATATATATATATTATATAGGTCTTGAGCCTTTTAGAAGAACCAAAGCTTAAACCTACTGCGAATGTTGATAGTGACAGATGATCAAAAATTTAAATTGGTTTCTTCATTAATTTGTGCACAAAAGTGATGAAGAAATATATTACATTGAAAATTACATTATATAGACCAATATATATATATTTAAAAAAGATATCTAATGACTAACAAACCGAGAATATGTTAGAAAACTTTAATGATACAATTAGTTTCGGCTTATTATGGTCTTCATCAGGTATCTTTGTAGGTAGAAGAAACAATAATAAAAGACTGAAGATATTAAGAAAACTGAGAAACAGGTTAATTGTATTAGATAATTAAAAATAAAAAACGTTGTATTAAAATTCCAGTTGTTCTATTTACGTGCCATTGTTTATTGTATGTGTGGCAGTAGACTCTCGAGAACGCCAGTATTGAACAACAACAGTATGGCTCTCAGGGATGTTATTGCTCAAATTACTGTTCAAATGCTCAGGATTAAGGACGATCTCCGTGGATTCCACTATCTTTCTTTCAAATTCATCCTTGCAACGGAAAACGTTTTCAGATCTATCCCAGGAAACTGAGTGACCTTGAAAATTATCATGAGGATTGTTAGAGAAGAGAACATGGCTGGATAAGGCACTGGCATGTGATCTTTTATAGGAGGTGTCTTTTTTATGCTCCTCCATGCGAATTTCAACAGGTTTATTAGTTTGACCGTAATAAGGAAAATTACCATAGTTTATATACGCCAGGATATTTTAGATTATGATGCATAGGTTTAGGCTGGCTCATAAGAGATCTGATTTTTGGAAGAGTGGTGAATAACGTCCTGATGTTGTACTTTTGAAGGACTTTTGCCAATTTTTGGGAGACCGAACTGATGTTTGGGATTGAGATGTTACCTTTAAAATTGGTAGTTTCTGTATTGTGATGCCTAGGAAGTCTATAAGAAATTTCTTAATTGTTCTTTTATGCTATCCATTTTGTTCAAAAATATGTGAGAGGTGATTAATTTCTTTTTGAAGCTCATCTGGATCGTTTAAAATAGAACGAGCTATGTGTCCCAAAGTGGAAATAGTTCCGAGTTTCTGTGGTGGAAAATGATGAGAAAGACTGTGAAGATATTTATTAGTATGCATTGATTTTCGGTACATAGAGATTCTAAATTTTCCAGAACAGCGTGAGTTTTATATCCAGGAAAGGAAGGGGGTTATGATGTTCTAGTTCTGCAGTGAATTTTATAATTTGATGCTGGTTATTTAGATGATGAAGAAAATTATATATATATATATATATATATAGTGGAGGAACCCGTCACTGAGTGGAACCAACGCCGAGTTGGACGGTCTTTCGGCTACTCGTAGAGAGTGGTCCGGGGGGATCGTCTTAATTTTTAGAGGTAGCTTTATTTATTAATACCACTGTAGCCCATGCATGTCGTACCAGGCGACTAAAATGGACGCAGAGTTTCGAGAGTTTCGCTCTCTGAGGTTTCTTCTGGAATTTTGTTCCCGGTGAGGGGAGCTTAGATTTCGGGGGATTTGCCCTGAGAGAGCATTTTGAGTCTCTGGGGAGAGTGTTCTCCAGCGTGGTCCGTGAGGTGGATGCTTTTCCATGGAATATGAGCAGTTCTGCTGAGTGTTTTTTTTTTGGGGGGGGGGAGCGTCATTGAGTGGAACCAGCGCTGAGTTGGACGGTCTTTCGGCTACTAGGGAGTGGTCCAGGGGATCGTCTTAATTTTTAGAGGTGGCTTTATTTAAAATCCCACTGTAGCCCATGCATATTGTAAGAGGCGACTAAAATGGGTACCCAGGAGGGTAATGGATGCAATGCTACAACAGTTAAGTTTTAACTGAGGCTCGGCTATTGCTGCTACCCTCTTGCCATGATCAGAGCTTATAGCCCTATATTACTCCATCCAAACACTTTACTCTACAGATAAAGGGGAATATGAAAAGCATTCTTGCTTCATCTATCTAGCCAAAAAAAAAAAAAAAGGAAAAAAAAGAGCCTACAAATAAATTTCAAATATAAACTAGTCAACACACACCTTGAATATTTATTAAAAAATTTTGCTTTGATAATGTAGGTACAGCACTCACAACGAAGTCATTCAGGTTTTATACAAAGCCTGTTCGTTACCAGAGTCCAGAAGCTTGTTTTCCTTGTAAGAAGACTGAGTCTGCCGGAGTAAAAATCCTTCAACTCAACCTTAATTAGAAGACTCACTCATAAAAGTTCTTTTGCGTCCTCAGAAGACTGGAATTCTTTACTGGTCTTTCTAGCTAATAGTCATTGTCGTTACTGACTAAGCTACAGAGGCTCTAACAAAATATTATGATAAATGTTATGGTTTCAATTCAAATTAGTTAAATTCATATTAAGATTTAAATTATTGCGATGTTAATGCACGAAAAGTAACTAAGAAGATGTAGGAACCACGCAGTGATAGCAGTACTGCTAGCAGAAATCTTAAACTTTAACATAATAACTTATAAGAGAATAATTTAGTAAAATCGTGAATTAACACACATAGCAGCTGTTAAACGATTCATCGATTCATGTCAGTGTTTTCAGTTTGAACAAAATTGATAATTTAATTTTCTGGAGTGTCTAATGTCATTTTCAGAGAAATTATATGAAATTGACTATCCAGATTTTAAAAATATACTTTTTAAAATTTGCCACAAAAGTGGACATTTCTTGAAAATTGAAACAATTAGGACAACAATGCTCCTGCACGTTCAGACTAATCTGATGACTCTGGCTAACTTCTTTCTCCGCAAAGGAAACTCGAATTCGGGACCAGCTAAGGGTCTCAGAAAGTATCTTATGGAACGTGTAAAGCTATCTAGCGAAAGCTCCTTAAAGGATTCAGGGAAACTTATTCTCGGAGCCAAATATTAGCAGTTAGATAAAGTTCTATTTCATTTTGTGAGCTTCCATTTGTAAGTTTTTTAATCATAAACATGTTCTTTCTTCGAAAAAAAGTAAAGAACAGAGCGCGAAAAGTTTGACGTCATATTAGTTAATGCATAGTTTTGTTCCATTTCCGATATGAAAAAAATTCTGAATTATTTTATCGCTTAGAGATTGCCAAAAATGTTGTTTTTAATGTTTTGAAAAATTTCTTTCTAGTACTTTCGCCTGTAATAGGGCATCGTCATACAGAAAAAGATAGTATCATCTTAAATTAACTTTTTTTTTAACATCGTTTTCCATATCTGATGTTTTACGATAATGTGTTCAGATGACAGGTGTGATGAAATGTGTTAAGGATTCCATCCTGCTTAACGAAATTGATCTGAGGACAGTCTTACCTAACAACAGAAGTAGATGGAATGAAATTCACATGCCCTTATGCCAGAACTCTCTTTCGTTAGATATTGAAAGAATTCATCAACCAAGAATGTACACTTTTGTTATATCTTCTGACTAAACACACTTTCTAATCCATCCTTGCAAGAATTAAATATCGTTATAACGATTTATTAAAAAGAAATAAGATACTCGATTGCTGCATTTGAAGCTCCAGTTAGTACAGTAGCTGTAGAGCTACTGTACGCACGCACGCACGCACACACACACGCACACACACACACACACACACACACACACACACACACACACACACACACACACACACACACACACACACACACACACACACACACACACACACACACACACACACACACACACACACGCCGCAGTCGTTTATTGGACCGTGTAGTAATGCTGAAAATTCCGAAAGAATTGAAAACACTAAATCCAGATGTTTCATGGATGTTTTTTGTGCCTGGGAAACAATTCACCTTTAACGGAATCGCCTTTTATTATTTTAGAAAGTTCTAGCCAAAGCATCCTGCGATAAAGTTTAAGGACCTTATCTCAAATTGCTTTCTTTAGTACTTTTAGCAATTGCTAAAAGATACTATGACATAAAAAAATAGAAACTGATATTAAATACAGTATTCCTTTATAGTTATTTTCCTAATCTATCAGAGAAATGTTTTATACGTTTTTTTTTATATAAAATGTCATTGTGAAAATACAGCACATCAAATATGTTTATATATGTGAATGCTAAAAATAAATTCAGTAAGATTCGATGATGTCCATAATTTGAAAGATATAAAAGATAAACGTTTACTCGTTGTCTTTTCTGTCAAGAGCTACTACTCTACTTTCATATGATTCGTATTACAGCTATTTTGCTAAGTTACAACGATCGGATGAATTTGATAGATTACGTAATGTCGGTGAGTTTATATAGTTTCCTTCGGTTGTCATATAATTGTTTTTGATAAATTGAGGCTAAGGTATAAGTACAATTTAGCCAGAAGAGAAATCGATATATATAAAGTTTGTGTGTGTCTGTGTGCGTGTGTATGTGCGCGCGTGCAGAAAATGATAGTATAATTGATAATTTGTTTGAAAATTTCACTGTGTATTATTTATTTTAAAGGATTATTATTATTATTTTAAAGGATTGAGTGAATGTTTGGTCCACTGTTATTCAATCTGTATATTAATACTATTGGGAAGGATTTGACAAGCGGTGATGATGATGATGATGATGATGATGATGATGCAAAGATAGGTAGGGCAACAGGAAGGCAGTTGATATGCAGTACTTGCAGAATGATTTGAATAGGCAGGAACTGTGGGCACGGAAAAATGGGTGTCAGTGTCAGTTCAATGTCAGTAAATGTAAAGTAATTCACTGTGGCATGATTAAATATCCAACATTGGTGAGATTATGCTAGAAGAAACTGATCAGACTAGGCATCTTGGAGTGTTAGTAGATAGAAAGTTGAAGTTAAGAGGGGCCATGTAGCAAAGATTGCAAATACAACTCAAAAGATAATGCTGAAAAATGTTCACATGTATATGGATGTCATTTTTTCTCTTTACAGACCTTTGATAAGACCTCACTTGGACTATTGTCCGCAGGTCTGATCTCCCAGTGTCCATTATGATTCTGTTATATTGGAGAGAGTTCAAAGGAGAGTGTTAAAATGAAATCAGGATTGTGGAATACATTATGAAAACAGATTGAGAATTTCCTTGGAAACCTGAGAATGAATTCCGCTAAGATGGGAGATGAGGGCTTGATTTTTCTCTCAGAGGGTGGTGCGCGATTGGAATGGATTGCCATTGGATGTTGTGAGTGCAAGCAGTGTGAATGAATTCAAGTATAGGCATGACAGCTGGCACGAATAGTATGGCCTTCCCCGACGAGTCCCTGACTCCCTGGAGATTTCTCGTAATAATAATTATTATAATTATGATAATATATTTTTATTTTGGAAAGAAAAATAAAATATTCATTTGCAGATTACATTAGTTATTGTTTCAATCACATGAATCGTACTGTATTGTAGTAACCAAAAAAATCTTTGTTAAATAATATATTTTAGAATCATATGCTTACTGTCACAAATTCTCAAAAAACTTCAATACTTATCTTTTCCTAAGAATTTCACGTAATTTATGGATGAACTCTTGGGTGATCATCGGAATATCATGAAAAGGCGATTACATACAATTGGTTAGCAGTTTAATCGACATCGCTTGCTTTTAGGCAAGAAACGCAAAGACTTATAATTTGTGTTCGTTTTTGTAATGTAGCTGTGGTGTAGTCAGTTTTCTTGATATTATAATCGTTCTTTTATTTCTGTGTTTTTTCTTTTTATCTAATCTAGTAAATCCCAGGAGAGGTCTTAGAAACTTCATTTGTACCGTTTAGAAACTTTGTCTGTTTCTTTGTTGGAAAAAATTAAAATCCTAATTTTAGAATAAAATCTTGGGACTCTGTGTTCTTTAACATTCTTAATTACATTATATAACAGATGACAGAGCACTCTCTAAGGAAATATTAATTAAATAGCAATGCTGTATTATCAGAAATGAAAGCAATTTGGGAAAAGGCAGATTTTTCCAACTTATGCAACTGAACGAATTCTTGAAGATGACGATTCAGAACGCTTTTTTAAATTTCAAAATGGGGAAGTGATAGAAGTTTAGGGCAGTCTGAATATAAAAAAAAATGATTCTAAGCCAATATTTATTCATAATTTTTACCATCACAACTGTTATATATAATTCTACACTATGTGGCAAAATTTTTGCCCATTGTCTCCAACATATTGTAGACATATTCAGTTGCAGATAATAAAATAAGAAATCAAAAGGAATTCAAAGAAAGAAATCAGGCTTTTCACTGAAAGACTAAACCCGGCTTCGATAAAAGAGCAGTATTGATGCAACAATGAAAACGGATTTTCGAAAATACTAAAATATAATCAGAAATAACGTGGATTAATTAAATATAATAAAATGTTTTCAAGTGCTCTCCAGTCGATATGCCATTCTTACAACAAAGTTTAAGAATTATGTATGACTTTGAAACAACAAAAAAAGTTTGTATCTAAATATCCGTGGCCCTATATGCGTACTACTTTACACAAAATACTTATTCAAGGTATAGGAAATGTGTACTTCCAATGAGTACGTTGTGAAACATCTGCACTTATTCATGGTTCAAGTGCAACTGCACATTTTCAATGGACATGTTGTCAGAAGAGACATCTGAAACAAGAAATATAGAGAACAATTTGCGTGTCATCCCAGCCTTATATTTCTAGCAACTAATAATTATCAAGGAAGATTATTAAGCGGTTTTTCCAAGAAGTGCGACTGAGCCTAATATTAAAGATAGAAGTGTTTCTTGGTATGATGCCAAAGACGATAGCGAAAGAGAAGATGATATGAAAAAATAATAAATAAATGAAAAATTGTCAATATCTTTAAATACACCCTCTGTCCAAAAAGAAACCGAACTTTTCGAAAATAGAAGAAACTAGTGGCGCCACCTGTTGTATTTTTTGTTGTGGAGAGCGGCAACCTTCATTACTGTTGTATCGACTCTTTGTGACATTTGTTTCATTAGAAGCCGAGTTATAGTGCCAAGAGTGACAGTGTGTTTTGACGAACGGTCGGAAAATGAGTTTCAAACCGAGAGCTGTGATTGACTTTTTTGTAAAACTTGGTAAAGTTTTACCGAAACGCATCAAATGCTTCAAAAAGCATACGGTGATGAATGCTTATCCCGTACTCAAGTTTAGGAGTGGTTTAAGCGATTTCAAAAGTGATCGTGAGATGCTTGAGGACGACGAAAAGCCTGGCCGTCCAAAAACTGGACTGAGCGAAGTTAATCCAAAAAAGTGCGTGATTTCATCAAAGAAAACTCGAAATCGTCCGTGAGATTGATTGAAGATGAATTGGAGATTCCAAACTGTGCACAACATTTTGACCGAGAGTTTAGGCCTTCGTAAATTGAATTCGCGATTTGTTCCCCACAAGTTGACCGACAACCAAAAAATGTACCGAATTGAACACTGCAAGGACCTCATTAAAACCGCTCGTAAGGGTTCAAACTTCCTTGAACTGATCGTTACTGGTGACGAAACATAGCGTTTGGAGTATGAACCCCGAAATAAAGCGTCAGAGTGCTGAGTGGAGACCACCAGAAGAGGGGCATCCGAAAACAAGGGCATTATCCACACAGAATTCGTTCCACCTGGCCAAACGGTCAATAGTGAGTTTTATCTCGAAGTTTTGAAGAGATTGATAGATAGCAAGAATTCGTCGCGTACGACATGAATATCGTGATGCAGGCATCTGGTAACTTTTGCACGATAATGCACCATCTCATCGTTGGAACATTGTGAGACAGTTTTTTGAGCAAAAACCAAATTTGTATGTTTGATCTCACTCGCCGTATTCACCTGATTTAGCACCCTGTGACTTCTTTCTCTTCCCCCGACTTCATTTGCCGATGAAAAGAAAACGACTCATAATTGCATCTTTGTTTACCTTAAATGCACTGCACAAGGCTGTGCTATGCATCATGAGCTATGCATCATGTGCTATGCATCATGCGGTTCGCTACCTCTATATACAAGTATAATAGTTGTGAAGATATTTTACATATAATTTTTATTTAAAAATTATAAGGAAATATAATTATTTGTCAAATATAATTTATATTTCTACTAAAATATTAATTAGCAATAAAGAACTAATTTTCATATACAATACAATTAATATACCTATTTTTTAATTCGAAATTTATTATTGAAAAAATAGTGTTTGATTTATTTGTTTTGGGATGGAACATCAGGTGGAGGAAGAGTCCTTTTTAGGACTTCCAGGGTAATGAATGGCAATGCTGTAGCCAATGAAGTTTTAACTGAGGCTCGGCTATTGCCGTTACCCAGCCATGACTAGAGCTTTTAGCTCAATAACACCTCATCCACACACACAGATTTTGTTCATTCAGATCACGGGATAAAGAGTCAAGGACTCAGTCCATCTCCCAGTTCTTTTAAGAACTTTAAGATTTGTTTAAGTTGTGTTGTTCAAACAGAATTTATTTAATGCTCTTTTGACATTCATAGAATTGAAAAACAGTTTTTCGTGAATAACAAAATTAATAAACTCTTAATAAATTCTTAATAATTTATTAAGAATCTTTTTGTTTATTTGTTTATTTAAAGTGAGCAGCTGCAGACAGCGTTTGCTCCCCATGTTAGGGGAAGCTGACAGAACCATTAAGGTTGGATAGCTGAATGTCGATGCGCTGACTGTAAAAACAAAACACGATTGAAAAGCTGGTAAAACATGGAAGTGCATTGGAAAAGTACAACACGCCGAGTGGGACGTCATCCTGATAAACAAGGTTCGTTTACTCAATTGAGCAATCTGGGTGGGATCGACAAATCAGCTAAAATAAGAGTAAAACTAAAGAAAGTATAAAACGATCAAGACAGATGCTGTCAGTAGGAACGTGGAATATTTGTATTTTATGGGCTACTGAAAAGCTAGACTTACTTTTCAAGGAGAGAACGATACTAATGTGACATCATTGGATTAGCGGAGATGTGCTGGACAGAGTCAGGAGAGATGAGAGGCGGAAGAATCATCAGTCTAACAATAGTATAAAACATGAGGTAAGAGTTGGATTTCTTCTCAGTACAAGAGAAAGAGAAGTATTATTACGATACAGACCAGTAAATGAGAGAATAATAAGCGTAAGATTTGCAACAAGACCTTTAACTTCACATTGGTCGAGGTTTACAGAAAGTTCTGAAGAAGGAACAGAGTGATTCTATAGAAACTTGGAAATAATCTTGAAATAAGTACCAAAGAAAGTACAGTAATCATTGAATAACACTGGAATGCGAAGATTGGAAAGGACGTTGAAGGATAAGAAAGAATAACGAGCAAATATAGAGATAGAGAAGGCAATGAAGCAATGAATGAAAGAGGAAAACGAATTCTTGAATTTGTCTTGAATCATGATAATTTGCAACACAAAATTTTAGTAAAAGGACTGTAGGAAGTGGACATGACAGTCACCTGATGAAAGAAAGAAAGAATAGCTTAGTGATTACTAATATCAAGTTGAAAATCTCTCTCTCTCTCTCTCTCCGAGAGAGAGAGATAGAGGGATGAGGACACTGAGTGAGGAAATGACTGGGAAAGCGTGTAAGAAAATGCTCGACGAATAATTAGAATCTATTACAGGAAAAGAAATGAAGCAAAGAAACAACAAAGTGACGCCTGCAATCAGTGCAGACGTCACTTTGTTGAGTCGATTTTCCGTAAACCCTTTCCCCACCATTCCTTTACATCATCTACCCGCTCTCGCCTTGGTCGTCGTCCTCTCCATACAACCGGTATAGTTCATCTATAATCAAGTTGCAATCATATTTCAACATCTCTCCAGTGATTTCATCGTTCCCAGGGCTTTGATGAGTTCGGTCTTAAAAGTGATCTTGAGAGATTTAAAAGTTAAGTCGCTCATCGGAATCTTCTGTACTTGTTTTTTCATGCAATAAAGGACAAACCCTCCCCATAATGCAGGACATTATTTGTGTTATGGATATCTAGACAACTTTGTCATCTTTAGATAGGGATAATTAGGATCGTATTTTGCACACACATGCATTTGTTTGTCACAAATGGTTCAATAAAGATAAGGATATAATTTCTTGTGATGCATAATTTTGTTATTATGTTATGCGGTAAGGTAAGGTATGCTACGCGGAAGTAATAATGTGCTCATGTAAAAAAAAAAAAAAAAAGTCAAAATCAATAATAAATTGCTCATCACAATTTTGATAAGAGATATAGAGCACAGAGCATTCTAGAAAATATAGGGATCTCAAAATTCGAACCTCCTACATTACCATAATTTAATATCCTATCGAGAACAGGATATCTTGCAGATATTAATCTCGAGTCCAGTTATATATGTCTATCAGTTTGGATAGCAACTCGCGTGTACATTAAGTAACCAGATGATATATTTCACTTTTTTAAAATAACGATCTTAGCGAATTATAATTATGTCGGATGCAGCAATAGGTAACAAGATTTCCATGATATGTCTATCATTTTTATCCGGTGCATACTAGAGCGAAACCCACACCAATCTTTACGGTTTCAACTTCAGTTTTATATTATGCACATTTAAACTGCATAGTTGCTGCGAGCCTTCTTACTCATATATAATATTGGATTTCCGATGCCGTAAATAGCGTCCATGTTCCATTAAACTTAGTAAAATAATCTTTCTCCGCCTCTTACCACAAGCCCATTTAGTTAATGAAAGTATAAATTACACTAAGAGGTTATTTAGTAAGCCATTAACCAATATACTAAGTGATTCGGTAACATCTTCACCCTATTCTTCCTTTGAGAAATAATAATTGTTAATAATATTTTATATCTAAACGTTTTATATTTGCGTGCCATTCGCATGATATGTCGTCTGCAGGCTTCCATTTGCTACCAATCGCTTGATTACACACCTCTTTTAAATAACTCTTTCCTGAGTCTATTTGCATCGAACTTTTAATTGTTAGAGAATCACGTGTGGTGCGTGTTTTTTTTTTTTTGCATTTCATTTGGTAATGAAAATCGGATGTTAATTTCTCCCCGGTGGTCTCATATTTGCATGCCAACTTACTTTAAAAAAATATTTCCATTTTAAAATATTCCCATGATGTTTACGATATTTTGATTTTAATTAAAATTCTGATTAGCGAAACTTTTTTATAATGATGTAATTCAAGAATTAATTTTTCTTCTCTCAGTTACTTTCCTGATTTCAAAAGTGGTCATGCAATTAAATGGAATTGATCAGCCATCAGCCGTTTCAAAATTTTAGCACTTTTTTTTTGGGGGGGGGTGGAAGATTTGATCATTCATCGAATTTCTACGCATGCAAATATTATGTATTCATTAGTGTTTTAATTTGGTTAATAAAATTTCGATAGTAATGAATAAAATTTTAACAACTTTTAATAACATAATTAAAGTTATTTAAAATTCATAAATAATCTTTAAAAAAATAGTTTTCTTATTTTATAATTTACTGGACAACTTTAAGACATCGATAAACGAATTTTGTAATGTCCAATGTGGTGGCCGGGATAAGTATAGCCTCACAGTAGCCCATGGATGTCGTACGAGGCGACTAAAATGGATACCCAGGGAGGGTAATGGATTGCAATGCTTTAGCCAACGAAGTTCTTACTGAGGCTCGGCTATTGCTGTTACCCTAATGTCATGATCAGAGCTTATAGCGCTATATTATCCCATCCATACATTTTCTTCTACAGATAACGGGGAATATGAAAAGCATTTTTGCTTCACCCATCCTGCCAAAAAAAAAAACTGTAATGTAAAATGGCATTTAAGATTACGTTCAATGTAATCTGCAAAATTAAGATCGCAATGCAATTTGTGATCTTAATTATTAAGATCACAAACCAATTTATCTTAGACATTGTGGACACTCCTGGGCAGTATTGTGGACTTCGAAACTTTTCGCATAACTATTCGTGATGCTTTTTCTGGACGAGAAAACAGAAGATAATTCCACTGCAAGGCCTAGAATTTCAATTTTAATCCGAAGTTGAACTAGAGCTCGATGCTACTTAAATAATCATCAACAGCAATACACATGATATGTTTCAAGAAACGATCCCATTCACCTTTATGAGAAGAGATAGAATCTGTTCAACAGCATAACGACACTGAGTGTGACGGGTTCTACGAAAAGAGAAATTATAGGTTCTCTTCACATCATCATCATTCGTTTCAAGGACTTGGTCATTATGGCCTGTTTCAGGTCGTAACTGACCACGTTAGGACCTCAGAGGCTATCAGAAAAATGATGAACTCTTTTCCTTTTCCGAATGCTCTTTATTGAAGTACTTGTTTTGCAATTTTCCTATTTGTATTATTTTAACACACCCTCTATCCAATCGTGCTATATTGTGGCTCTTTGTTTAATTATTTCGTTATGTGTTCATTTCTTTTATTTGAAACACATTGTATTGTTTTACTAATACGTTTCATTTCAATTGCTGTCCTTTTTTTTATTTATTTATTTTTTATTGTCGTTTGTTTTATTGTGCAGATTTCAGTTTAATGATATAAAAAGTACGCCCAAACAGTTCGTTTAAAAATAAGCAAAAATAAATAAATAATATAATTGGATGATAAATAACAAATTTTGCAGCATATCTGTAAATATCGTAAAATGTTGTTGGAGGATGTAATGGAATTTGCTTTAAAAAACAAATCTAGTAAGGTGGAAACAAACTGTAAAGCGCTACAATACAGCGAAGCAGTCCATTGTTGCATGTCTGACGTCATTGCAGTTAATATCGTCGACAGCTAACAAAATGAAATTGATTCTTTATATAAAGTTAAGTTTATTGAATAACGAACCTGAAAGAGAACTCTCGTTTATTTGCTCATAAACAGACATTGAGGATCGTCTGCGTATTTACTGAATGTGTTTCAAGAGATAAATACTGGAAAGTAAAAGTAAAAAGGAAACAGGAAATAAATTTTACAGAATTAATGATCTCTTTGCTCTTTTTGGCTCGAGCTTACTCTTCCTGGAAAGTGACTTTGTTCGCGTTACCTTGGTAACGGCTAACACAAGTCAAGATTTCTTTCGTTTTAAGGACGCAGTGTTTGATAACGTAAGATGTCTGGGGGATAGCGGTTCCTATAAAGGAAAAGAGTTTGCGAAATATCTTTTTTTTTTTTTTTTTTTTTTCCGGCAGGAAGATTGTAATTTCTACTTTTGATTCTAGCCAAATTTAATGAAAAAAAAAAAAAACAATAAATTTTAGCAGGAAAAATATTCATTTGACAATCTCATTGAACTGACAACTACCGAGATCGTAAAAAAAATGAATGAAATTTATTCTCTCATAATTCTACGTTGTCCGATAGGTGGTGCTGTGAGTGTGTTGATTTTTTTTTAATTTATTTATATTCCTGAGCAACACTTTCACAATATTTAACCATAGTCTAAAATGATGACATTGATTGGCTTTTATAGCTTGAAATCTAATAATCACGATATTCCGCGTCCATTTAAATCAAATTGAATAAATATGGTTCATGACCACATGCAAGTACGTTGGATTAGTTCGCAATTTCATAAGACAGTCATGAAAGTTATCCCCAAAGTAATCGACATTATTCATGCACAGTTAGCTGACTTAACACAATGATTTCAATCATTTGCGAAATGTTTATTTTAAATAAACATTTCGGCTCAAGTATTGAGCCACATGAAGCATTCTGACAGGATTTAATACTGGATATGGGGGTCGCAAGAGTCAAATAAACATCAAGTATATCCTGCGGTGTGATGTGTGTACGTGGATTATAGATTTTGAAAAAAAAAAATTTTTTTTTCTTTTTTTACGATAACGTAAAAAAAGAAACGTAAGATAACCAAACACCACATAGCATTCTAAGAGCCTTTACACACCTACAATAATGAGGATAACGAAATACAGATTAAACCTTGAATTATCCAAAGATTATCTTGGAAAGAAATGAACTACGAATTTAGGCAGGGCTACAGGACCGTTTGCAATTACGGCCAAAAACAGTTATTCGTGTTCTCGACGGCATTTGAACCAAAATCTTTCTAACAAAAGAGTATGACTGGCGCTAAATGATCTATAAAAGTTCGTTCGACAGGAATGTCCCACTATGAACAATACTATTTAATTTATATTTAGATGAAATAATAGTAAAATAAATTAGTACAATATTGAACTAAGCTGTAATATTGTGAATTTAAAGTCAACTTTCACAAGTATGAAATATAAGATTCTACTTAGTTGTGGGTGTTATGTACTGTTAGATATATAAGTGAAAAGTAAATTTAGAAAATCTTGCGACTTTTTCTGAAGTAAAATTCTCTCTCTCTCTCTAATTGATTCCGAAATGAGACTAAAAATAAGCTCTTATGCAAGCAAATTATTTTTTAGCAATTAAATCAAAGTTAAAATTAATTCCCCGTTGTTATTCTTTGCTTAGAAATCAGAAAAGAACGCTAAAACTAAGAGCTAAACAAAACAAATTTCACTGAAAGAGCTAACAATTGGCAATAGGAACGCTACGGAAAAGTGCGTATTAGGTGATTTGTTAGGAATCCGAAACCTTCCAAATACTTACGTCATTTATAATTGTAAATCCGAAAGCACTTCGAAATTATTGATGAAGAGACTTCGGTATCGCCGCTATTTTCAGAACGCATGTCACTTACCTAATAAATAAGTCAGTCAGGTGTCTGTGGATCGAAATATTTTGTGCCTGTTTTGAATATTCCTGAAGCATTCTTCTTCATCATGTCATGTTCCAGCAGAACTCTTCCAGTAGGGAGGTGTTTCGCTAGAAACCTCTTGGAACCGTAATACACGTAGGTTGTGGTAGGAATGCTACAAAGTGCTTATTCACTGCATTTTATTATGTACACCCCTAATCAGCTGCAGTTTGTCAACTGAGAAAACGCGTTTGAATCCATCAGCCTCAAATACTCACAGATTTACGGGAAGTGGTCCTGATGACGGCATATCTCTTTCAACGTTCTAGGATTTTACAGACGACATAACGCGGCAGTTCTGACGAGGTACTTACGAACTACTAGAACAGCTGGACTCTTATGTTTATTGGTAATATCAAATCTGACAATAGTCAAAATATTCGCTGATTACTGTACGAGTACGACACTCGCTCGTCTTAGACAACCAAAAACAAAGTATATCTTTTTTTTATTATATATGCATAGAGCTAAAATAGACATTTAATTTATTTATTTTCAAATTCTAATAACGTTTGTAATATTGTTCCTATTTGACTATTTTCATATTCACACGAAGATGCCCTTCATGTGATTACAGAAAGTTTCATTTATTGTCTTCAGTGAAATGACTACATGAATGTAATGCCTTATAAAACACCAGATACTGTAACTGCGAGGAAAATTATTTTAGAAAAAACTATATAATTTTAGTGTATTATACGCAGTAATGACTCATCGTCTGATTCCTCTTAGAAAGACAAAACGGACAATTTTCCTGGGGGGGGGGGGGGAGAATCGTGTGTGGGCAACAACAGAAAATCCCAAATGTGTATTCTTTACGTTTTACATATTTATATGCATAAACAATAACATAAATTAATTTAGCCAAATTATATGTATTCATGACATATAAATTAAATTAATCTATCCATAGGTTAATTAAAATTCATCTGTATATTAATTAAGAAATAATTATGTAATTCTTTCTTAGTATGAAATCTTAGTGCTGACTAAACTCATCTCATTAGCATCTCTGTGGCTTTGTCATTTGCACGTCATAAAATATTTAAAGGATCCCGTAGTGAAAATAATAATAATAATAATAATAATAATAATAATAATATCAACTCTTCCTGCAATTAATCTGAATATCACAACACGACTGATGTCCTTACATACTAAATAAGTTAATATTTAGCTTAGTAAATTAGTAACTAGGGTGAGCTTAGTTAATCTGAGAAATCTACTTTAAAAGACCGAAGATGTTTTTTAAAGGCCACCTCAGGCTCTTATTAAGGGGAGTGGTGGTCTCCCACAGGGTGACGTAATTATCTGCAACATAAGACCTTTCACTGACATCTATGTCCCTATGGGATCTGAACATCCACAGCCTGCTGGTTTGGCAAACAGGTATGTGCTACTATTTGGCTAACTAAAACATGAATAAAGCATCTTTCTCTCTCTTTCTCTCTCTCTCTCTCCCTTTTCTTATATTTTTAGAATTTCTTTCTCTTATTTGCTCAACAGAAATACGCCAACCAGAACAAGTATTTCTTTCTCTTCATAAACATAAGGCGATGCCCCTGCAGTAAGTTTCTGACGATACGCCCTCTATAGATCTTTATCCATTAAAAAACATCAATAAGAACAGCGGTTTTGTCCTGGAATATGAATGAGACTTTCATACCTTTATGATGGTTTTTATACCGTCCCATTCGTCTCTTTTAGCTTTATCGATATCTCTTTATGGCAGTTCAGGTAATAATTATCATTTGACAAAAGACAAAGAATTTGAACCTCAGTGTTCTGCTAAAGAACACTGAGCATCAGTATTCGTCTCAAACAGGAGCTAAGTATAAATAACAGAACGTGGAATTGCAACTGGAACACTCAATTAACTCTCTCTTCAATAGGAAATCTTTCAGCCGCGTCTCGACCTTGCACGGGATTCGAACCGTCCTGCTTTCAACTAAAGAACTTCGCTACTTTAGACCTATCAAAAGTTGCATAAAGGATTTCCCGCTTCATCTGAAACAAAACCAACTATCTGTCTTCTTAATACGGAAGAGATTCTGCCTATAAGACGGAAAGTCAAAAGTTAATCTTTGTTTGCCTTAAGGAAACAACCTCCAGCATCGTTTACTTTCTCTTCAGGCTAAGGAAAAAAGATCACAGGCAAAATCTACCACTGTGACTAGAAATCTGTCTATCATTCGGTATACTAAGAATAGCAAACACCCGATGGCAGATTAACGTGCTCTCTCTCTCTCTCTCTTTCTCCAGAGCCAACAGACATGATAAAAGCCTTCAACAAATACGGGAAAGAAACATGTTTTCTTCCTGTTTCACTGTCACTGTCCATATTTCGTAATGCTACTTAGAATTTCATCAGGTGGAAAATATCGGTTTTCAGAGCACGGAGCAAGAAGTTTAGACTTTAAAATAGAAGATACGTATTTTCTGACTTCATACAATGTATTCCCTATAATTCCTAACTAGTGAAATAATAAAACAAACGGAAGTCATTATATCTGCCTAAGGCCACCACGGAAGCAACAGAAATGAGATATTTGCTGCTTCGTGGAACATTAAATTCCCGGATGTTAATTAAAAGTAGAAGCTCTGGCTTAACTATTCTTGTGCTACTTGTGTGATTATAAAATGTTGTTTGCATTAATTGACATATTCTGATAATCATATTACCGATTATGAAGGAAAATTTCATGCCTATATTTGAAGGCGTTGCTAAAAGGAACGTCCGGTGGCACCATACTGACTTTCAGCGGAACATGAACAACAAAATCAATACAATGAGATATAGTGTCATTTTGTGAGAACACACAACAGCAATTCTCATTTTAAGTGATCATTTTACAAGAAATCATCTGTGTCGATAACGTTTTGATTGGACATCGTTTGTCTTTTTTTTATATTTTTTTATTTAAAACAATACTTATAATAATAATAATACAAAATATCTGACAGAATTATATTAAGCTTGATCTCATTTTCCGGAGAAAAAAATTGAGACTTTGCTTGATGGACTATGCTGCCTCCGTATGAGACAGGAAAACTCTACATCAATTGACAAGCTCTATGATCTTCGGGGTTAAAATGGGTCGTGACGTAAGGTGATTTCAAAGAAAAGGCATCACAGCTACCTACTGCGCTTCTCAAGAGCTTACAAATCTAATTATTTCTTTAATAGAAAAATATCTCCGAAGAGGAGCATCATTCTCTCTCTCTCTCTCTCTCTCATGTATATATGGGTTACTTAACGTTTCTCACTCAGTCTTACAATAAATATTAAAAGTGTTTAGAAAATTTTACGAAGTGTAATTTAAGATTACGTGTTATCGAATATTAAGCAGCAAGTATGTATTAAGAGATAGAAATGTCATGATTCGTGTCCTGTTAAATGCCCACTGAGAAATCATTGCAAGCAATTTACATTTAAATACTTATTGAGTTCAACTTTAAAAGTACAAGGTGGTGGCAAGATTCCATCGTTTCCATCGTTTATACTCCTTCTACATTGTAATATATTCTTGAAATATTTTTTTATCCGGAAAAAACCCGCAACAACTGCAAATGTATAAATTCTTGATCTTGGAGTGCAACTTATAAAAATCCAATTGCTTTTCTTTTTCCCGGATGAATATATATCGAAGTGAATGCGTATGAAAACTTCCGAGTACATACGCGGGAAATATCGCGTAAGTATCACATTTCGAGGGAACGAAATGAAATGCAAAAATAGAAAGAAAAAAAAAGAGATAAATCTTACCTGAGAGTGGTCTATCAACAGCCGATGACACTGCATAGACACAGACAACGCGACCCATTCTTTTGGAGTAGCTTCGTTGATCCCCATGATCTTAGGGATAAAAACATCCCGATCAGAGTAATAGTTTCACATGTCGAAATCGTTAGCAGTCACTCTGGAGGTAAGATGGGGGAGGGGGGGGAAGACTACTGGCGACCTACAGGGGGGGGAAATGGTTAAAGCAAAAACAGAGAAGCAGGATGAACAGTTCCAGTACGACCATCCAAATCGTTGTGACTAGCATCGCCTCTAGTCGCCCGCTTGAAATAGGCGGCCGATGGCGCTGCCTGCTCTTCACCTATTCAGCGGCGAATCAGACATCGCTCCAAGTGCGCGGTACGGTATTTAAGAAGTCTTTCATCTTTCCTGTATCCCTCTCGGCTTCCTTGTTTTCCCCCCTCCATTTCTACCCCCCCCCCCCCTTTGAAAGCCTATAGTTGTCACTCGGCATCAGGAAAGTCAAGTTATTGCTGTTCGATTTCGAGGGAGCTTCATGGCTACGGGAACGAAAGCTATTGACAGTTTGGATGTTTATATCATAGTCGGTGACACCGCATCCTCCTCTTGATGTACTACCTAGCTGCACGCCTGATCTGAATAGCTCAGACGACTATGCATTGTAAAATAGTAACTGTATGTATGGATGGATTCGCGAGAATTTTGTTGGTTGAATGCGACTTTTGATAATGAACTATCGGGCACTGGGTAAAGCACCTGTCACACTACATAAGATATTTGTGTGCATATTGTATGGCAAAGGGGAAAAAGGGGCAGAAAGAAAGAAATCAGGAAAATCAATCCTAGATATGATGGAAAACCCTGAAATGATACTTTTATGGACCAAGGGACTTTTCTAGATGGTTTATCCTTTTCTTTTACCTAGTTTTCTAAACACATCAATTTTCTTTATCACTCTGTCCTTGCTTTTTCTGTTTGCTTGGTATTCTTATTTTTATTTCGATTCTCTTAATATAAGATTTCTTAATGTCATGGGTCACAATAAAGGAGATGTATAGAAAGGTACGAACTTACGTTTGAGTGAATAATTGACAGATAACTTTATACATACTTCTATACTAACACGACAAATGCATCCTTTAACTGGAAAACAAAATATCAATAATATATATTATATATATTATATATAGTATATACCTTTATATAGTATATACCTTATATATATATATATATATATATATATATATATATATATATATATATATATATATATATATATATATTATATAATATATTATATATATTATTATATAATATATTATAAATTATATATTATATATATTATTATATAATATATTATATATTATATTATATTATAAAGGTGTATATATATAAAGGTGTATATATATATATATATACCTTTATATATACTATATATATACTATATATACTATATACCTGTAGCTATTATATTATACCGTAAACTGCATAATTATTCAGTAAGTACCATATAGCTGAATAAGGGTTTCCTAGAGTATCCACAGTGGCATCAAATTATGAATTTATATTATGTTTTTTTTATATTGGTGTATAGGTTTTAAGTTATAAATTTTGTGGTTTCGTTTAAATTTTACATATATTTATAGTTTACAAATTTATTTATTTTTATATTCACATTTTAATATTTATTTTATATTTTATACCTATATTTTTTTATTTTACATTTAAAATTTTTTTCTTCTTTTTCTTATCATTTAAATTTTAAGTTACATTCCAGGAAGTGTAGTTTTTTTTTTTTTTTTCAAATGATAAAAAAATTTTCTTCCATTCCACGTAAGTTTTGCTACATGGCAAGAAATTTATAATTCAAATATCAGTCATAACATCAGTTTTGATACTGATATATCGATATCAAATACAAAATTGATATATAGATTTTGAGCAATATTTTTAATAAAATAAAATTTAAACAAAAAACAAAATTTTATTTTTAAACTTCTATTATTGAAATTCATAATTCAATGGACTTTTATGTATAGTTTCCTAACAACTTTATCTTTAAAATGACGGGGAAATTTTCTAAAACCACAGCGAAAAAATTGAGCATATTTACGTAAAATAAAAAGTTATTTTACTTTTTTTTTTTTTTTCAGTTTATGGAATTCTCTATAATAATACATTGATTTTCATAATAAAATTTGATTATTTTAGTTTAATATAAATAACGTTCTCAATGCAGTTATCATGGCATTATTCATAACACAACGATAAGAGGATTGGTTGAAGTTCTTTTGATCTGCATGATGTTTAAAAGGATATAAATAAAATATTTTTCTTGCTATAATTACTGCCTTCCAATGTAATTAGTTATTAGTTTTCATTGTGGTTTTAGATGCTGAAGTACTCGTAGAAGCTAAAAAATTGTAATTAAACATGGTAGATGAAATTATGAGGCTGAATTTGTACAATTTTTGATTTTGATGAAAGCGGGTTATTTTGTCATCCTATCCTTTAAATGAAAAAAAAATTATACTAAAAATAATTACTAAAAAAATTTTTTAGTAATTATAATTAATTACTAAAAATTATTCTATTTATAATTACGACAATTTTAATTTATGGCGGACCACAGCAATTTTTTTCACTTTTGGAGTGTTTTAAAATTAATCACGGATTATTTCCACATTGTTCTATTTCTGATATTTATTGTCATTTTAATGCTTAAGGTGAATAATTTTTTATTTGCATTTTGAGGCAAAGTAATTTTTTTTAAATGGATGTTACGCTTTAAGTGTTCCGAGTGTTTTCTCCCGTTTTTAGTCTATTTGAATCTACAAGTTCAACATTTTTTGTGTGTGTTTTATGAATACATATAAAAATTATGTATGCATGACATTAATTTGATTGAAATCTTTCTTTTATAAAAATGCAATTTTTTTCATTTTTAAATTTTCAAATTTTTGCAAAATTTGAAAAAATAAAATCGCCTGAATTTGACCCAAAACAGTTATGTGGGAAACAAATAAAAAAAAAAATGGTAGCATTATAAGTGTCAGTCTTGAGATGATTAAAAGTAAACTTTGTTCTATTCTGTCATTTTCATTCTGTATGCCTCGACAAACTTTTGAATATGAAGAAAACCGCTTTTCAGTCATATATATTCCACTGCTATTAAAAATCAAAAAGTACACATCTTTAGTATAGAATGGTAATAAAAAAAATCGAAGCAAAAAATATTAATTAATTTTAAAATCATTTGAAATTGTCGTAACAGAAAATTCTGTGGATCTACCGAATAAAAATGATCGCTATAATTAACATTATGCCAGGAAAAATCTAAAAATATCTTATCTAGTAACTCTCTGAATAATCAATTCACTTTCATTAAAATGCAAAATTATGCAGCTTAATTTGTAATTGGATGACTGTACATGGAATGATCCAATACTGAAAAAGAAATAAAAGATAAGTTTAGTAACAAGCAGTGTTTACTTTGAAACTGTTAATTTTCCCAAGTTATAAATACGAGAGGCTGATATAACCACTTATATATCCACAAGAAAGAACATAAGCTTAGAAGGGTTTGATGCTTTAAATTCGTTTTTATAGTTTGAGACAACTGAAATTACAAAAGCGTATGTTTTTTAACATAAGAAGTATAAAAAATTTTTTTCCGAACTTCTGTTATTCCTTTATTCGTAGCCTAGATTTGTTTTCTTTCAGAGAATACGACTATGATGAGAAAATAATTAATTACAGTAATAGTTGTGCAATGATATGTTCTCCAAATTGTCTACGCAGCCCTGAGACCACCCTTGATATGTCATTCGTTGTTGGACTGGTTTTGATAATTTTCTATGCTAAAATTCTCTATATTTCCTTTGTGACTTTTTCTTTGATAATTAGAAAAAATATTTAACACACGTATATTTTCCCTTAAAGACAGTTCAAAATTTGACGAGAAGCTAGTTTTATATTTCTTGCAGATTACAAATTCAGTTCTTCATGAAAATTTGGATCACTAGCTATTAAATGAAGGATGTTATGATTCTGCTATTCTTTACCAGAATTTACGAAATCGTTGTGGATACATCGAACATTATGTTACTTCACAAACCAAGAGTTCATTCAGTGAACGATATTAGATTTAATTACACTTCTAGTTACTTAGTTCAATTCTGTAGTCTATGCTAATGAATGTAATACTGGCAGAGGATTGCAAGCCGTTATTAAAATTCAAATTGTTTAATGGTATTAAGAGCATCTGTTGAGGCAGTGGCAGTTAATAACTAACCATTTCTGCGTAGCAATTAGTTTTCATTTACATTTTTTTTGTTCAGAAGGTGATCATTATGTAGGTTTACTCGCTTAAAAATATACCGAATCCAACCTAGTCTCTATTCGTTTCAAGAAAGGTAATCATATAACGGAGATTGTGGATGTAATTATTTTAGATTGTTATTAGTCATTTTGTCCAGATGCACAGAAAAAAAAATATTTTTCTTAAGGGAAAAAAAAAACATCACCACTGCCTGAAATTGGTATCTTAGACTCGGTAGAAAAAAAATTAACCGTTTATTTTACACAGTGTTTGCACAAGGGATTATTAAGAGTTCGTAATTCTTTTATAATATATTAAGTTCGATATATTGAGTAATATATTGAGTTCGATATATTGAGTAATATATTGAGTTCGTAATATATTAAGAGTTCGTAAGTCTTTCTTTCCTTTTTAATATAAGAAATTAGATTGGAGTAATTCGGTCCTTTGCTTGATTCGAAAAGATCAGCTTTTATAGGTTTAGCGATTTAAAAAGAGATGTCACTTAATAGACAAAAAGTAGATTTTTACCAAAATTGCAAATTTAGGCTCACGTCATAGAATCATGTGTAATATGAGTCTGACGTCATCCGTTTGAAAACAATTATTCTCCAATTAATTGTTTTCAAACTAATTACATTATTCTCCAACTGCCGTAATTGTTTCGAAATATCGTATTATTTTCTAGAGATTGGAATATACTTTTTTTATAAATTAAATCAGAAATTAGTTTAATTTCAAATAATAAAATGAAATAACAATAAACAAAACTCGATTATTGAAATTTCAAAGAAAAAAGAAAAGACTTTACTCCTCTTCATTGCCTCATCTCCATCTCCTTTCGCTTCATCGGCCATTTAAAAGTGTATTTTGATTTTCATATAAATTAATACTTATTATAATTCGATCTTATCAAAAATCAGACTTACTCGACAAAGTTTTTCTTAAAATATTAAATATTAAATTGCAGCAAAATCATTTCAGATATTTTTGAGTATTTCATATTGAAATGACACAGATATGTACGGCAAAGGTCATGTGTTCTTCTTTTGGTTCTGGTTTTAACTTAATAAGGTATTGATTTTGCATCAATTAAGACAGAGGATCGCCGACACTCTTTTCCACGCTGCTTGAAGAACAGTGACCGACTATAAAAAAATTGCTCCGATATTCAACCTCAAATCATATATTCTCCGAGGATAAATCCAGTCAATATAACCTTGTAACGTTGTTTCGTCTCCAAATCAGCGGTTTTACACTCCTTGCTTTGTAAACTTAAAGATTGTCTATGGCATCGTTGTTTTTTTTTTTTTTTAATTATTGCCGAAGCAACTAAGGCTCTAAGCCCAGGGCAATGTAATATGCATTTTCAGTGCATGGGTTCTTCTGATAAATTAAGAGTTCTTCAGAATCCGGTCTTTCTTCTTTCTAACTCTTTCATCTTCTTTCATCATTACCGACTGAAATACGAAGCTGCCTGGAGCAAAATTTAGTTGTCCATTATTGTCAACGTAGAACATGGTCATAGGGGCTTTATGCAATGTCAGCAACTCTTCGACTCTAAGCTAATTGAAATAGGTTACAGACACAGAACAACGTCTCTTCTAGCCTCATCATTCTACAGTTCTAGCAATGCTGGTAAAGGTCGCCCTCAGGATTTTTGGAAGCCCTTATGATTAATCCTGTGGATGCTTCAACTTTCAAAGACCCAACGTCAGGCTCTGTGACAAGTCGGTTGTGATCGCGTACATATAAGTAGTATCATATAAAAGAGCCGATCCCAAATAGATGAGATAAGGTACAAGAGGAAGACGATGCTTGAACTTCCAACGAGCAGTGAAATGAAATGCTTATGCCATCACAGTCCTAACAGTGGGCTACATGGGAAGGAAAAAGCTTCCTGTTCCAATTACTTTGGTTAATGATGATCTTATAATTGGTTATTTTCCTTTCAGTTCAGAAACTATCATTAGCAATTTGATTTTTATCGAATATTCTCTTCCTGAGGGAAAAAAAATCATAGTTCAGTATGCAAGAGAGATTCAATAAATATTACAGAACCCCGCATTGGATCAAGTAACTGTTTTCATCCACATACGAATCTCTTTACATCCAAGACAATGACTGTCCTCCTGTGGACGAATTCCTTATGCTGTGTATGCAATCAACTGCTCGCTGACTCCGATGATGAGAAAGGAAACGAGAATGATCATACGAAAAGTGATTCGCTTTCTGAAAAATGTTTAGACAGGCTTAGGGAATATTTGTATGAACAATTTTTACAATATAAGGCAGAGAGTTTGTGGAGTTTCTGAATAAAATTGCTGCTAGTTCCAAAATACAACATAACCAGAGTCTAAAGAAGTTTAGCATGCTGCGTAAGTTTTTCCTCAGATATAAATTCACTTATTTTTTATCATCATGGATACACACAACTGAGTTTTAAGGAATGCATATTTGCAATCTCATTGTATGCGTTGCAATGATATCCTTAACTTCTAACACAGACAAATTATTATTAAAACAAGTTTGTCAAATTATTCATGAGGATAAAGCTATTATCTTAGTTCTGATATTCAAAGCAACATAAATAAATTGTTTAGTGCCTTTCATTTCTTTAAAGAACCAGGAGGTATTTCTTAATCACCATTTTTTATACATCAGTAAGAAGGCGGTCTAAATCTGTGATTATCGCGGTAGTAATTGCAGTACGAAAGTCAACATGATCGAGATGGAAGTAGTTATTGCGACAATAACTACTTCCATCTCGAGTTTATAATCTTCAGTAGTATTATAAAGGAGAAAAAAAATTACAATTTCTTCGCTGGAAGAAAAAAAAAGAGATAGATAGAGAATTCTCCATTATTAACTAAATAGCAGTGCGAAGAAGTATCATAGTTTTTTTTATTATTGTTCTTTTCGTGTTTCCCTTTTTGAACGAGGGCAAAATGATCTTAAACCAAACAGGAAGGCTTTTTTTCCAGAAAGTGCAATTGATCCCCTTCAAAAGACAAACATGGGAATACACGCTACTCAAAGGTATAACACACTAACCTCTAATAATCGCAATATGCTTTGGTGTTGATCTCAGGCAATCCAACCTAAACCAATTTCCGAATTCTATTGGGAAAGGTTTCATTCAAGTTATGCTTCCCCACATTACTAACTTTGTCTGTTTCAACATACTGAAGGTTGAAACCAAAGTGTTTATACCGCCATGATCACCATGGAGACACACGTGAATATTAACTGTAGAAATGATCAACGTTTGAGACCAAAAATTCTTATTTTTTAGAAGCTCAAATGGTAGTCCATTGTTAACAAAATCCTATGAGTTTCACGAATGCCTAAAAATCTACCTGGTGTTGTTTACGTCTTAGGATGAAAGTATCTCGGAAGGATTCTGTCTTTTTTTTCACGTGTAGTGAGATCTAAGATCTTGGATGATCTTTGTAGGAATAAAGAATAAGAAAAACCATCTGGCATCTTGGAACCTTCTTTCATATAATCATGAAGGAATTACAATCGAATATTTTAGTTAACGTTTTCCCCATTTAATTTAGAAAGAAATATGCAAGTAAATCGTTCTTTGCAAGACTACCATTTTTATATACACTATTCTACCAAAAGTCAAGGAGCAGTTGCAAATATAAACATAGAGAATTACAATGGGAATTAAAAAGCACCGCAGCATTGTAACAAACATATGATTCCATACGAGTCCATTGTCATAACTTAGCTATCGTGATTCCATAACCTACAGCCATGAACCCAATCCACAAGTAACAACCTCACATATTAAGATGTGAGCTATGATCTTCATCTAAACACATCATCATACTGAGCAGGATGGAAGAGCATGATCGTTGTACAATAGAACTCTTTACGTCTCCACGGTCTTCGCGCGCGCGTGAGCGTGTGTGTATATATGTGTGCGTCTTGGCCAGTGCAAGTTTAGACTTGTGAATGACATCCAGCTCTCTACTTGTCTTGGAAAACACACACACACACACACACACGGTTCCTTTTGTCTGGTACGTCTATGCAGCCTACGGTATTATTAATACTGACAGAGGTATTGAGACTATCAATGTATTAATTGAGCAATATCTGTTTTATCCATTGATTATTTCTGATGTTTCTAGTTCATTAACATTTCAAGTTCAAAAGCTAGTTCATTACGTTAATATGATGATGATTATGGTAATTAACAGAATAAATAATCTATAGCCTGCAATGCATATTTAATATCTTTTATCTAGATTTTCTCGCAGCAATTATAACCGTAAAATATTGACAGGTAAAGAAAACTTATCTGAAAGTTCCATATAGAACAATTATACAATATAGTTTGCTTTCTTGTTTATCCATATGATTTGTATTAAAAATAGCTGCTGAATATTTTTTAAGATAAATAAAATCCTAAAATGTTCTTGTTTATACTGTACTTATTATGGGGATATTTCGTTGGCTAAAATATTAATAAAAAAAGCGATTTGATGATATTAAGCTATTCGCACCTACATTTGATTCTTTTATTTTTTCTCTCTTTTTTTAACTGTTTTTTTTTTCCATTAAACAGAAATAATAGCTTACAACTCAATTACATCGACAATTGGCCTGTAGGTTGTGATATGCTGGAAATTGCTCTTGTCCCGTAATAGTATTTCCAAAGTATCTAAGAAAACGTCTGAAATGATTGTACTCCAGAGAGTCACAGAGGATGTAATTGTGAGATTTTTTTTTTCTAATTATAGAGATCACAACGAATGGATAATTTAATTTTCAAAGGGAATTATCTGAGCTACTAGAACTGCAGTGAGAGAGCGAATTTTCTTATGGCACTTTATAATTACTAGAAGGTTAGTGCAAAGCACTATTTTGTATTAGTAATTAAACCCATTGTCCGTTTTCGTCAGTGACAGTGCAATAAGCAAGCGAACTCAGTTTCATAGATGTCGCTGCTATCAAGTTACGCTGATTAAACTATAAAAATGCACATTTACTACTAACTTTGGCAATAAAATCCAAAAATAAAACGTAATAACTCAAATACCTGAATAAAATCGGTAATAAATGTTTTACCTGGCAACTTAATTTCTGTAATAGTTTCCTGATAGAGAAAGAAACCGATTGCAAGAAATCCTGTTACAAATTTTATGTCTGTTTCTTTTCAAAAAACCAATGACACTTTTACAATAGATATTTTACAGCCCACAAAGCTCTTCCTTTCGTAAAAACACATGGTCCTTTTTTCCCCAAGAAAGAACGAGAAGAAATCACTTTATTTCTGTGCTATAAAAGGGATTTGTTTAAAATCTTGTGGCATTTGAAAATATTGTTAGAATATCACTTCAATCCCATAACTTCTCTCAAAATACATTCAGTTATTTTGAGTATTACCAGAACTAAACTAAACATAAAACCTAATACACCACTTGGATTTGTGTATCGTATCCATAGCACAATAAAAGCTAGTTTATTTAATAAATTTAGGATAAATATTTACGGAACGTTCAGTATTCGCTTAAAGGTATAAAATAATTCGAGAAATACTACATTATATTCAACGAATCCAATTTTATTTATTGTTACTAAAAGTTACTGCTAGTTTGAAGAACTATAAAACCGATGTGAGTCTTTATATGGACTAAAATGAAATAGTTTTTTTTGCTGAATGACTAGGTTTTGAGATATTAGGTGTGTTCGACAAAATGCATCGGAATCTATAGAATCTACATCTCCTTGCGGACATGTATGATGCAATGCATTAAGGGAAGGGCCACTACCCAGGCCAGTTTCGACCTTTATTGAGGTCTCGTCAGTGGGAGCCAGATCCTGTGATGCCAAAGTTGAAGTAATGCAGAACATTTACCATAAGTTTACAACCTTTGCGAACATGATTCAAAATAAAAGAAAGAAAAAGAAAAATATTTACACAGGTAAATAAATGACAGCTACAATTGTCAATGGCGTCTCTAAACTAAAATGCTATTGCGAAACAGATAATTTATGATTGTCTCAAATTATTTCCATACTTATTTATTCTTTATAATTTTCATTTCGAAACTGTAGTTATTTTGAATGCTTATCGATATATGGAATTAAATTTTATTGACACATACAAAAAATGTCTAGGTAGTGAATGCCAGTGATTTTCTTGTTTTTTAACTGATGTATGGTATAAAAAAAATCTCTTTCATATTGAGATGGGAAGTTAGTCAAAAAGTATTGAAGACTAGTTCTTCAGATAGTCTGGGTCATGGTCTGGTCTTAAGATAATAAAAATCCTCATACACTACACGAACCTTTTGCTTCAAAGAAGGCAATGTATTGCTTTTTTGACATTTGACTCCTCTTATTTAGTTCGATGCCACTCAACGTTTTGGTTTTACTTGATGCTGTTTTCCAGAATGGTTGAGATAACATTGCAGTGGATGTCTGGAGTTCATTTTCAGCAGAAATTAGATTGCACACAGGCTATTCCTTCAACGGATCAGTTGAAAGGGAAAATATGCTTCTACTTTTGGTAAAACTAACAACCAACAGTCAAGTTAATACCTTGTGCATCGGAAGATGTCATCGAGATGCTACTAGATAACCTGAATCGTTTTTTTTCAATACTTTTAGTAGTTTTCTTTAAACTATTCTCCCCAAATATTTTCGACCAAACTCAGTATATGGTCATTTCAATTATATAAACGTTCCGCCATTTTATTCTCTTTTACGAATTAAGAAAAAAATGAACATCAATTCAATTCTTTCGTTTATTTACTGACTGCAAAAAAAACAGAACTATCTTCTAAATCTCTTTCAGTAAGACATTAACCTTTAATGACTCATGCTTCTGATACGACTCTCCACTAATTATAGCATTACGGTAATACTTTCTTCCTTTAATTGAACGATACAGAGATTAGACAGTAGTTCTAGTAGTTGTATTACTATACATTGCAATACAGTTGGAGAACTATTTCTTGTGTTAACGTCTATCGATTAGGTGTGCCTTCTCGGATAGGTTCGCAACAGAAAAACTAGAGTACCATCTTTGGTTATTCTGTTTTTTTTTTTTTTTCATTAACTTTGCCTTTCTTAAAAAGGATTTAGAGAAAGTTCTTTATATTCGTATCGGTTTCCTTCCAGCAAGAGACTTCCCGGAAATAAGTCTATTTTTTTTTTAATTCATAGCTTTTGTAGTTCGCTCTTCTGAGAGTAAAACTATCTTTACAAAGAAATACTAACCTTGCCAAGATAATGGGTGTTCTAAAAATTGTTTTTCTATTTCTCAAATATCGATATTACGTCATTCGTACTCTACAGCTCTCAGAATAACTCGGTATATGCTGTGAAAGAGCTGCAAAATCGCAGAGCCCGACACACGATAGTCGGTGCTGAGGTAAGGTACGTTTCTTTCTGCAATGCTTGTTATCAGTTGAGAAATCTGAAGTGAAATGATCGAATCTTGTGTATTTTAACCGACTACATGACGCAAATATTCCATCATGATTTTTCAACAGTGTATAAGCACCAATTTAAAGTCCTTTGTCAATGTCTTCATCTTAATGATAGGGCAGTGTTGGTCATAAATGTAACTATCTGCGCTGTCATTAATTTTTGAAGATGTACTATTTTGATAATAATAATAAATGCCATTCTCACTAATCATTTAACACGCAGGAGTTAATCTGATGACATCAATAAAATATGAAGATTAGGCTTAAAAATTAACTTTCATAAAAGTCGGAGCTAAAATGTTCGTCGTCTGCTTAAGTAGCTTTTCACCTTGTCTGACTAGAAATTAATTTCCTTAACTTCTAGTTTTAAAGTAGGGAAATACGATACTATAGTACTTACCAAAACAGATAAAAAATAATTCGATGCAGAATTGTGCGATATAAATGAAAATTAATAAATAAATAAACAAACTTTTTGAAATACAGGAAACGAGTAGTGTGATCAAAACAGCAAGCTGGCCTTGAACACAATTTATACAGTGAAGAATGCCATGTTTATTGCATTAGAGATTGCTGCAGTTGGAGTCCATGAGTTAACCATACACTGCTTGGAGAGAAGTCAACGGACATCCCAATGAGCAAGAAGCATCGTGCCATGTAACGAGTAATGTGTTTGCAGCCGTTTGAATTGGTGGAATACACGTATGATGCTCCCAAGTCAGTGAACTGTGTCCAGTGAAATGGATGCGAGAAGGGAACTGATAGAGTATTAAAGGGATGTTCTGAGAGGATGCCACAGTGCAGGCCTATCTGTTCAGCGAACTGTTGACAAAATGGACCATCCGCGATCATCAGTCAGGGATACAATATTAAGATGGAAGTGCAGGGGGTCAGTTGCGAGCGCTACCTGCAGTGGACGACCCACCACGCTCACCGAACGTTACCTTAAGGTGCTACGAAGGAAAAAATGTAAAAACTCCATTCGCCAACCGACACTTTGAATGCAGAATTCCATGCATCGACTGAAACACGAATCTACACAAAAACATTCACTCAACATGGAATATCTGTGGTAGGACCGCAGTATGCATGCCTCACATTACCTGAACCAACATGCGTCGTCGTCGTCAGTGGCGCAAAAGAGCGTGTTCAGTAGGATGTGGAAGCTTGGAAAGTTGTGTTATAGAGCAACGAATAACGCTACATCCTCTACCGAGCATTTGGACGGATGTGGGTGTCGCGGAATCCTGGTGAACGGCTCTTACCAGGGTGTGTAACCCAAACTATGAAATTTGAATGCGAGGTGTGATAGTATGGTCCTGTTTTTTCCTGGTTTGAGCTCGGACCTCTGTGGTGCCACGAATATTGCACTCCGTGAGGTATCTGATATAAAAACGCCATAAATTAATTAGGAAATTAATTTATGGCGGGGCTTTGGTAGTTTTCTGAATTATTTTCCCCCATATTTGTATACAGGAGCGATGTTATTTTCCTTAATTATTTATATTATTTATTAAATTTAATACAACAGCACAATCACTCCTAGACTAACTGAATGTCTAATGTTTTGGAGTCCGCTGTCATCGATATTGGAATATATTTTATTACAGTTGAGGAACATGTACTTTTGCATCAGATCCCAGTAGAGGATCACGCTTTTGTTTTCTGGGAAGGATTTAACGACGACGTAATGCTTAAAATCATTTGCCAGTGATTTATGTCATCAGAAAAATATTTTATTGTTTCCATGGAAATTTTGTTATCCAGCTTCGCAACTGTAATTTACCTCGCTAATTAGATGTAGCTTTGTTTTGGCATCATTTTGTGCATAGTTCAATTTATTTCTATAATATTTTTGCATTTATTATTTGCACTGTAAAACAAGCCTTTGTTATTTAACAGTCAACTTAGGATGATGATAATAAGAAGAATAGTGAATCATGTTACCATAACAAAATGCTATTGCGAAACAGATATTTTTCTGGTTATCTTGAACATTCCTTGATTTGAGGAATGATTCCAATACCCTTGGAGGGTAATGGATGGTAATGCTGTAGCCAATGAAGCTCTAACTGAGGCTCGGCTATTGCTGTTACCCTCCTGCCATGATCAGAGCTTTAATTTAATAGCTCAATAACACCTTATCCCTACACTGTCCTCTACAGATAACGGGGAAGATGAAAAGCATTCTTGCTTCGCCCCTTTAAGCCAGTCCTTATAAGGACTATAAGGACATTCCTTGATTTTTTTTTCCCTCTTAATTTAGTAGCGATCATTCCGCATTAAAGTCTGAATTGATAGAAATAGTAGCCTTCATTTCATAAGATTACTGAGCGAAGTTCCATTGGCAGCCATAAATATATCTGGAAAAATCTGGAAGTCAATATTTTCTTTAGTCTTTCTTTTACATCACTTCGGTTAAGTATGATTTAAACGGAGATCGCGACCACCTGTGATTTGCCAATAAATACTTCATGCGAAATAAACCTAATTTCCTGGAGACGGAGTCATTTTGTTATCCATCTTCGACAGCCTCTCATCCATAAACAGCATCTGTTCCTCAACCCTTTTTAAAAATGAGCCAAAACTTTTACACAGAAAACGAGTTAATGATGTAAAAATCAATAATGATATAACTGTGTAGCTCTTTAAAAGTGAAGAAAGCGGTCTGTCAGTAGATACACAGATTGTCTTCTTCATTTGGACTTCATAGTTCTTTCCCCCCCTCTCTCCAAAGGAAAAGAAAGCCATTTTCCCTTTAGTGGAAAAGACTTAAGTTGTAATCTCGTTCAAGTGCAGAGAAGAAATATATCTAGGTGTTTCCGCCTATGACTGAGTTAGCCGATCTCGACTAAACAATAGCTTAACTTATCTCTTACCAAAACTTATCTTTTAACTTAACACAAAATCCATGGTTTTGCGCAGTAGGAGGAAAAATGAATTTCCCTTAAAGATGTAATTTGATGTTTAGATCTTTCTATATGAGAAGTAAAAATTGTTAAAAGAGATTTGTTTTCAAAGATATATAATCTAATGACAGTGTTTTACTGGTATTATTTGTTTCTTTCTGCGACTAACTCAATCCTTATTTCGGTTTAATCGAAAATTTTTTTAATTTTAAATTTTATACTAAAGCAAAATAAATACTAATCTCAAAAAAAAAAATTTCCTCCTGTTTGTCAGCAAAAAAGTTTCAGAACCAGTGCTATAGCTTTACCTTCCACTGGTAATTAATCCGACTTTACATCCTCTCCGGCTTTTGATTAAACTCTTACATCGAACATTTGAAGAAGTTCATTTATTAGATGTTAGGTGTATTATTATATTATTAGGTGTTAGAAGTTGATTTATTTCTTCATACACCATATTTACTTCTTCATCAGTGTAACTGCTTATAGAAAGAGATAATCTTGTACTGCTCTTAAAATATTTTTGTGCAGTCGTATTGGGATTTGTCAGATTCTTTCTAATAAACTTAAAGTCTTTTCACTTTAATCAAAAATCTGATTCAATTTTGTATTTGTTTTCCAGTTCTTATTAATAGATCTGTATTTCTTAGATCTTAAATTATTTCCTTCGAGTCTATGTTCACTTAATCCAATTATATTGCATTTAATACCTTCGAGATCTTTTTCATTTATAGGCAGAGAGAATTTGGCTACCAGGAGGAGCTACTTCCTTTTAAACAGTTCCAAAAGCTAAGGAGACAACTAATTAACTATGCATCCCATTCCAATCTACTCGGGCAGTGATCATATTTATAGAAATCCTTGGACGTCAGTCACTAGTATAGCATTATAATTAATGTTCGTTTATTGCAGGTAGAACTGTCAAAAAATCCATGAATGTTCACTACTAGATATTGTTTAGGAGAGGATTAGTTCTACGTTGCAGCAGACTGGATGCCATCTTCTAGGAGATAATCCTTCAGTTCCCAGATTGTATATCCGGATCTGTCTGTAAACTGCTACCCTTACTCAGCAAAAGGTATGTATCTAGTAAATATTTTGTATGCTTTCCATAATACATACAGTAAGCGCAAAAATTATGTAGATACTGAGTGTTTTGCCAAAGCTTATTTTCTACGAACTTCAGTAAACCATTGAATAATCTTTAGGAATGCGGACTTTATAGTAAACATTTATAAATGGACAAAGAATATTTTGGCCTTTTTTTATCAGAACAGGAGACAGTGTCTGTAGTGGTGAAACTTACATCCGGGAAGAGTTACACCATCCTGGAACTGAAGTAATATTCAAATCTTTCCATTGATGGTATTTCGAGTTCAGATATGGACTCTGTGCTAACCAGCTTAATCTTTATACATACATTTTATCAAAACTATGTGGCCACGGTCATTGCAGTACTACATGGTGAATGATTACATTGATAATCATCAACTTTATTCCCCTACACCTACTACAGCTTAATTATAGACAATTCTGTGTTGCATAGGCAACACAGAATGCTCCAGAGTGTCAATAATAACATTTGATATTTGTATGTCTTCTTTCAAGCAAAGTTATGGTCGTCATCTCTAGTAAACAACGTTCTCCTGATTCATATGAATCTTGATATTTCTGTTTGTTTCTTAATTATGTTATAACCCTTAGCGCTACTTCAATTTCTTATATTTGTAACGTTGGAAAAGACATAAATAGTGAGGAATATTTTAAGTTGCAGACTCTTATATCTTTGGAACATTTCTAGAGCAAAGGCGTCTTCTAGAGCTAGTGCTATTTTAGTACTTTGTTTATCATTCGCAGTAATACCTGTGATATCTTTACTAGTTTTCACATCTCTGACTATTTGTTCTGAAGTATTTCCGTGGTATTCGCAATCGAATTACTAAGCGATGAAATTCATTTAATCACCTACACTCTCAATAAGAAAAGAAATTTCTTCTAGTTTAGGTAAGATGCCTTGAAAAGATATTTTGGTGTTACGTCATCAGAGGCAAGAGAAAGTCCTTAATCATTTTCTACCTTGTTTGCGACTTGCCTGTACTTTGCCGTAAAGGTGATGCATTATGCTTTTCCAAGAAAAATCTCTGAATATAAGATCTCTCAGGTTTCTTTCTTTCTTTTTTTTAATAACTCGTATGCAGATGTAATCTGAAGTTTTTCCTCACGCGCGCTCGCGCGCGCGCGCGTGTGTGTGATGAACGTTACTGTCTATAAGGGTGAAGCATAATGCTTTTAATCCCAGCTATCTGATAAGGTTACTGTGTAGGGAAAAATTTATGAGCTACGTGCTCAGCCGAGTTGGGCAAGTTATAAATCTTGAAAGGGAACTAAAATGGCCTTAGGTCGTCTATATTTGCATAATTCCGATTCATCATAATTTGCTGCTTGTGGGACTAATTCATTTGAATGTGACGACGATTTTGAGAAGTACTTTACTGCGAGAGATTGCATGGGAAATTTGTGTCTCAATGAAGGTGAACATTTCTGATGTACCATGGTGCATTTAAGATCATGCGTAAGCATTTGTTTTGCAGTTTGAAATTTGAGGATATTTTTGCTTGAAGTATGGCTCCAGGCGGAGGAGGCATAAGTGATAATGGGACGAATCATCAACTGGTACAGGAGAAATTTGATTTTAATATCTAGTTTGCTGTTCCTATTGATAAGAGGGTAAAGCTGTGCTATGATTTTTGATGCCTTTGCACATAAGGATTTTGTAGGCGGGCTGAGGGTTAGTTTTCTATCTAGCAGAACGCCGAGATATTTGGCTTCTGTTTTCCAGGGAATCCTGATGTTAAATAGAAAGATGTCTTCTTTGGGAGATATTGATTTTTTTTTTGTGAACAGAAGATCACCGCTTTTTTGAGGGTTTACTTTCAGTCTCCAAGTGGAGAACCAGTGTTCCAGTTTCAGCAGGTTATCTTGTAGTTTATTTGTAACAAGATGCGGTTTAAGAGATCTGACCAGTATTGCTGTATCGTCGGCATAGAGAGCAATGATAGATGACATCTGGTTATGCCGGATGTCCATCATGTAAATCGAGAAAAGTATCGGCGCCAGGAGGGATCCTTGAGGCACTACAGTCAAGATCCGCCGCTAGGTAGATACCTCCACATTTAGTTTAACTTGCATGCGTCTTCCAGAAAGAAAGGACTTAATGAGGTGGATCAGATCCAATGGAATGCCGGCTAAAATCAGCTTGTATAGGAGTCCAAAGTGCCATAATTTGTCGAAGGCCTTTTCTAAGTCAAGAAAGACTGCTATGATGTAATTGATGCCAGTTGAAGCTGGTGGTAATACATTCAACTAGTCTATGGATCTGTTGAATGGTGCTGTGGAGTTTGCGAAAACCAAACTGCTCTAAAGGTAGGATATTTAGCTTGTTTACAGAAACTTGAATTTTTGAGAGGATGACTTTTTCAGCGATTTCGCCCAAATTGGAAATCAGACTGATGGGGCGATAACTTTGTGGCAGCAGTGGGTGCTTACCAGGCTTGTAAATAGGGACCACATCTGCCACCTTCCAAGCATAGGGAAAGTATTTGAATCTAAGCATGGCATTTATTATTGTTGTAAGATGTACGATGGCCTTTCGGGGTAGCAGTTTAATAACTTTATTAGGGATGCCGTCAGGTCCAGGAGCTTTTCAATTTTTTTAATTTTGTATGATGTAGATTTCGGCTGGAGAAGTAGGTGTGAGTTGGCTGGTACGAGTATCACACTGTTTTAGTACGTATGTGATGTGGCGGTGGATTTTATAAATATGATTAAAATTCGGGTTATCATACGAAGGGCTGCACTGCTTTTCTAAGTTTTTGACTATAGTTTAGGCTTTTTCAGCATCTGAGTGAACTATGCCTAAATCCGATTTGAGAGGAGGAAGAGTTTTATTTTTATTTTTGATATTTCTTAACAGTTTCCAAACGGTTCGATCCCCGGTTGAAATGGAAGCAAAAATTTATCTTCCCATGGTTTGTTTCTGTGGGCCTACAGTGCATCTCTCACTGCACTATTCAACCGGTCGAGTGACTTTTTATCTTGAGGAGCCCTGGTATCAAAGTAGCTTTTTCTTGCCTTATTTTTCTCTCTGATCAAGCTCATAATATCTTCTGGAAGTCTTTTAGGCTTAGACGTAGGCGTATTTGAGGTGATAGATGATAAGGCTGCATTGATTTGTTGAGTAAATTTATTGACTGCAGAATCAATTTCTTCTTTAGAGTTAATATGAGGAACAGAACCAAAGTAGTTTGGGAGCACATTGGATAGTTTTTCCAAGGTTGGAAGGTGTGAGGCGGGGGGAAAAGTACCTTATGATTGCCTAATTGGAGCAGAATAAGGTTGTGGTGAGAGGATAATTCGTCAAGTGAATCCAAGTTGTACTGAAATTTGACCTTTTGGAGGACAACTATATTTAGGACGTCGGAGAAGCCAATTGGACTGAGATGAATTGGTATTGAAGGACCAGCCACAGCTATGCAATTGGAACTTGAGTAGTAGTATGCGACCATTTTTGTTGGTAGATTTACTGTTCCAAGCAGGATGTTTTGCATTGAAGTCGCCAGTGATGATGACCGATCCTTTTACGCCGAAGATGGAATCCAGATATGAGGTCAGCAATGGTTTGTTGGAGGGTTGTAAGCAGCAAAAGTTTTAGGTTTCCAACTGAGTTTGTGAGGGGCCATTAATGCTTGTGATTTCGAGGTTGGTGGTTGCAGGGTTGGTTATTGAATGATGGTTGATTTGGTTTTTGATAAGGGTGGCTGTACCTCCACATCTATACCCAAGTCTGTCGTTTCTGTAAACCTGATACCCTCTGATTTTTAGGTTGTCAGCGGGCCTCAGGTGAGTTTCATTGATTAGAAGTATATCTGAATTATATCTATTATTGAATTCGTGGATTTCCAACAGTTTGTTTTTGATAAACAAAAGTTGGCGTTCTAAGCAATAATCCTAAGCGAATCTGGAGTGATTTTATTCCTATGCATCAGAGAGTGCAGATAATATGAATTGAGTTTGCTGTAAAAATCTTTTTGTAACACTTAGTGATGAGTTTGTGTTGCTGAAATCCTGTAGCATATTTGCAAGAGAACAGGTGATAATAGCTGATAGATTCGAATGTGGATTAGCCAGGTTCTGGTTTTGTACTATCTGTTTGGAGCGGGCCACATCGGCATATGTTATCATTTGATGTTGAAGATTCATTTTCTTAAGGGGCTCAGTTAATGATGAGCGAGCATCTGTTGTCATGTTCTCACTTTTGGACTGACGAGCTTGAATTTCAGGAACTCTCGCACTATTTGATGAGGTAGGTTGACTATTTGGATCGTTCCATCTGTTTTGGGGGTGATAAATACACCCTCTATAATTAGCGGGGTGAGGGCCGCCAGAATTAGCGCACTTAGTGGAGGTGGATTTTGGCTTGGTGCAAGTATTTGTGGGGTGATTCTCGTCACATTTTAAGCATCTGTACTGAGCACAACTTTAGGGCATGGCCAAACTTCTGGCATCTGTGGCACTGCCCAGAAGATGCTCTTTTCTTCAATGGTTCTGGAATGATTTTAAGTCCATAGATTGATTTTAGATTGTAAATATCCTTGTAAATGTTATGAATCTCTACTACAACTAGAGATATAAGTGTCTTATTTGATCTGAACATTCCATTGATCTTTATGGGATGTAGATCCTGTAAGTTGAGGTCAGTGACTATTTCATCAGTGTCAATATCCTCGGAGACTCCTTGGAGTACCACTTTCAGATTTTTTTCGGAGCTAAGTGAAAATATATGGTATTGTATTCCTTTTGCGTCCAGCTCCTTTGTAAGATTTCTATAATCAGCCACCGTGGCAGGCTGAATTTTTATGCCCTCATCTACATTTTTGGCCAATCTATAATTTATTTGTAGGTTAGCCATGGTGGTTCTTAGGGTTGTCCATCTCTGCTTCTCCCTTAGGATAATCGGTGGAACCTTATCATTGGGAGAGGCGGAGGAGTCTGAATTGGGAGAGTTTTCGTTCATACCAACTTCATTTGCTGGTTCAGAAGCGACAGTTTTTCGCTTCTTACGAGTGTGAGTTTCTTCGTGATCAGTGGGATTAAAGGCAGACACCAGTAAATTGAGCTTTTCCTCCATTTGAGGAGAGTCTTTATCATCAACTCCGGGTAAAGAATATAAGTTTAAGTAGCCAGGCCATTCTGCTTCAAATTTTTTAAGAAGCTTTTTAATGAAAGTGAGTGCTAGCCCTTTGTCAAGACAGTCAACGATGATGGCGGGATCAATCAAGTTAGCAGGCCATTTCAGTTTGAACTTCTTTTGAAGTTTATTAATGAGTATGATAGCCGGCTCTTCGTCAAGCAAGTCAGTGACAACGTCCAAGTCAGCAACGCTCATATCGATTTAATTGCGTATGAGCGCAAATATAAATCCCGCAGGTCTAGAGACCTGCCAGCAAAATTTCTGTAGAGAATCCCGCAGCCGTAAAGAACTGCTAGCAATGCCAACCGTTGGTTAACGCAATAGTCTACCAGCTAAACAATATAAGTTCAAAAATGATCACAAAACGAAGAAGTTTACTTCTAAAAATCATTCGGAATTCACAAAAAAAATATCACATTAATCAAAACGTAAGATTAGTAACTTTAGTAACAAGTACACGTAAACTCTCTTCATGATAGGCGCCATTTTTCTTTCTCCAATCACTCTATGTGTGATGACCTTATCTTATAAGGACTGGCTTAAAGGGGCGAAGCAAGAATGCTTTTCATCTTCCCCATTATCTGCAGAGGACAGGTGTAAGGATAAGGTGTTATTGAGCTATTTAAGCTCTGATCATGGCAAGAGGGTAACAGCAATAGCCGAGCCTCAGTTAAAACTTAATTGGATACAGCACTGCCATCCATTACCCTCCAAGGGTATTAATCACCGCATCTCACGGTCGATTGTCTTCTTCACAACCAAGCATGTGATCCTTATCCTTATAAGTACTGGCTTAAAGAGGCGAAGCAAGATTGCTTTTCATCAAGCGTGTGATCCTTATCCTTATAAGGCGCGAAGCAAGATTGCTTTTCATCTTCCCCGCTATCTGTAGAGGACAGTGTAGGGATGAGGTGTTAAATTGAGCTATTAAAGTTCTGATCATGGCAGGAGGGTAACAGCAATAGCCGAGCCTCAGTTAGAACTTCATTGGCTACAGCATTGCCATCCAAGGGTATTAATCACCGCATCTCACGGTCGATCTCCCCAATCCCATCTCTCAAGCGTGTGATGAGTTCTTAAAAGAACTAGGCGATGGACGGAGTCCTTGACTCTTTATCCCGTCATCTGAATGAAGAAAATCTGTGTTGATGGAGTGTTATTGAGCTAAAAAAGCTCTAGTCATGGCTGGGTAGCGGCAATAGCCGAGCCTCAGATAAAACTTCATTGGCTACAACATTGCCATTTGTTACCCTGAAGTCCTAAAAAGGACTTTTGGCTTTTCACGCGTGTGATGAATAACTATAACTGTTATAATGTAGATGGGAGATGAATTTCATCTCCTGGTGTAAGACCACGTTACTACTTACTGGACGCCTGAAGTGGCTTGAAAAAGTTCTATGTTGGTATAGTAAAATAATAATAAGAACATAAAAAAAAATATATGAAATTGAGAAAAAAAATCTATAGCCCATTGACGGTACAAATGCACTGCATGTTGCAGAACACCCTTTGTTAGTGAAGCTACATAAAGAAATAAAAAACAGATGTTGTTTTGACATCTATTTAGTTTTCTGAGACTGAGATAAATGGCACTTCCCTTGATCAAAGGTTGCAAATTCAAAGGATCCTTGCTTTTCGGTGTGAGATAATTTTGAAGCGATGGTTTAAAAATAATGTTTGCTTGATGGTCTCATTTACTATATAAGGGACCCATTTTTCTGTTTTTTTCTTTTCCATCCTTAAAAATAAAGCACTCCGTTCTCTGTTCCAATCAGTTATATATCGATTGTGTGTGTGTTTAGTAATAGGCAAAGAAGTTTTCTACACTTTTCCCAGTATAAGTTTATGTCATTCAGGTTTATTAGAATCCTGTCCGCATGGTAATTTCAAGTACAGGAAATGGACTGTGTCCAAGTTCGGATTGAAACCATCTTCTATTTTCTCCTTCCCCCTCCCTAACTTCTCTTCCGCCTCTCTCTCTTGCAGTTTATCCATCTAATATCGCTGATAAAATATTATAATCGATAGCAATGAAATTATATTTCAGAATCGTACCACATTCGTTATTATACATTCGGATGTCATTCTTGTTATTATTAATCAAGAAAATCCTGAAGACTGAACTTATAAAACATTCAAAACCACTCGCACATATTGGCTTGGTGATTTATGTTATATTTTAGTGCTTTCAGTGTTTCGAGCAAGCCTGCGTTAATTTTATTTACAAATGTTATTTTTATCAACTTACTATAATTAGTTATTCACATGTGACGTCATTCTGAAGCGGTGTGGTCACTCCCGTATACCTCCCTATGAATGAAACCTTGGTAGGAATCGCAGATGCACTTTCCACAAAGAGTTAGTAGGACGATCACAAACATCCATGTTCTTGACCGGATTCGAATCCATAGCCCCTTGGCTGGAGAACGGATACGCTAATCACTCGGCCAACCAAGCCGGCAACTTACTATAGCCAGTTTGAATTCCTTTTTTTTTTTTTTTTTTTAATTTAATTTTATAATATATATATATATATATATATATATATATATATATATATATATATATATATATATATATATATATATATATATATATATACAGCGTCAGAGTAAGCAAAACAATCGAAAAAGAACATTTAAAATTCTCGTTAGCGCTCCATACTTTCCAGTTCTACACATCCCAATAATCAAATGAAATTTAATATCATATTATGCCTAATATTATTCATTATTATTTATATCTCCATAAAATATATTTATTAAATTATCCGTGAAATAACTTTTCATAGATATACATGTGAAACTGCGGTTGAGAAATGCAAATATAATTCTCAGAAGACAGAAACGTCAAAACAAATGAATTTGGGAAGATCATTAAAGTCAACACAAAAGACAAACCTTTCCTTGTGCAAGATTAAGCAACGATCACAGATTATGTAAAAAATAAAATAACCACCGTATATATTACGGTGGTTATTTTATGTTAATGGTGGTTAATGGTAAACATAAACGGATAAAAAAAGAAAGTAAGAAGCATTCTGTTTTTACAAATTTCTTGTAAAAACAGGAAAAAAAAATTCAAAGTGAATTCAAATAAAGAATACAGAACATTTATTTCCACAATATCATAAGAGCAAGTACAGAAAAAAAAGGATGAAAGTTGAATACCGAATATACTGAAATTTGTAAAATAATACATAGAACGAATTTTAATATAAAGTATAATAAAAATTAATATTTTATAATATTTTAATATAAAATGATTAGAACAACAATGGAAATGCAACAATACTGGAAATCAACGTACGACAGCTCTAAAGATGTAAACAAATGTAATAAAAGTGTAATTTGTGTATTCAAGAAGCACGAAATTAAAAATTTATCGGCGTAAAAAATGAAAAATGGACTAAACGAAAAAGACCAAGGAGATCCTTGGTCTTTCCAATACTTAAAACTGAATTGGATATGAAATGTATCACTATTATCTCAGTTATTTATGGATTTATTTTTCAATTTTTTTTTTTACAAAACCAGTAGATATTCCGTTAAACAAGTATTAGATTTTCATCAACCAAAGGCAAGTTTCAAAACATCATTCTCATCTTAGGTCATTTACAAACCTTAAATCAAACAAGGAGGAGAGGAAAACATAAGGAATATATGCCAAAGGTCTTGGATTGCGTAGTTTATGAGAAACACTTTCGATGCAAGAAAATTGTAACATTTAGAACCTTTAAAACATATACAAATAAATATTATGTTCTTAACTAGAATGTACAGAAGAGAGAATGAACAGTAATAAATATATATGGGGAAAAGAAATAAAAATAAGAGATCAGATGAGAAAACTCTATTCTCCTGTTTTGCCACTATTAGAAAAAGAAAAAGCAGGAAGACAGAATATCGATGGTGAATACCTGAATAATCTAATATTTTCTAATAATATAATGTTAATAGTAACATTAACAACACCGATGCTTATAAATGTTTCTAATGCCACAATGCTAGACAGCAAGAAGAAAGACCGTTAAGAACTTGCTTCTAATGAAGACTGAAGGAAATTTTTCTTTAAGCGTTAGTTTAACAAAAGCATTATTACCATGGAAGCAACTGAGGCTATTAAAATAATTAATCGTATCTAATTTAGCGTGTGTTCTCTGAGCTGTTTTTCTGTTTTCTAGTAGTGAACGTCTTTGCTTCCTCCGTATGAGACCGACTAACTCACATTCAGTTGAAAAGTACTTGTAAAGTTCTTCCCATCCTAGACGGAATTCGATCTCAGAGATCACTCAACTAAAGGGGTAAAAGCGAATGAGTCTCATTATCTCAGTGTTACACATGAGATACGGAGACTCTCTTTTTCTGGACATTCTTCCGACTAGTTCTCTTGTTAATTACAGGCGCAGAAAAGTACGGTTTATACTCCTAGAAATGTCGGTTTCATGTGGAAAAATGGACCATAAAACTCAGTCTAATACCATTTAAATTTAGAAACAAAACATGGCCATGGGTGGTTGTCTACCGTGCTCTCATCCCAGAAACCCCAAAAATCATCGAAAGTGATAAACTCGACCGACTGTAGTGACACCTGAGTTTGGAACCTGCTACTTACCGATTTACAAAAGTCAGTAAGAGATGAAAGAATTCTGTCTACTCTCCTTGCGAAATAATGCCGTTAGAAGATTAATTAGTGTCTTTATTACAGAGAAATGAAATAAGCCTAGCGATATAACTATGAAAGAATATGTACAATTAAAAAACGATGTACACGAAAATACATTGAAAAAATATAAAAAAATCATTAGCGGGTTGAGATAGAAAATTAATATAAATATTTAGAACGCTTAATTAAAAATAATTGTTAACATGTTAAAGAAATAAAGAGAAAACAACAACAGAATGGGAAGATTTTAACATCACAAAGATATCACTGGAAGAAAAATTTCTAAGTGTTTAAAGAAATTCTTAATCAATCATGCACTTCGGACAATGATTTGTTGGAGTATTACAAAAAGACAACTGGAGCGACTGAAAATGACGTAGCGAAACAAATAAAATACATTTGGGAATAACAAGGTTAGATGAGAAGAAAATGAGGATAAGCTTAAAATTAAGGAAATGCGATGAAATCACAAAAAAAACGTTTTCCAGATAATCACCGGATTGTTTTCTTTGACTGAAAGTGTATACAAGTAAAAAGTACCGGAATGATCGAAAACAATTACAGTATATAAGCTGCGTTTCTCGATAGTAAATCTTGTTTACGACAAAATATATTATTACAGCAACGGAAACTATACATTTGTTTTCAGGTAGATTTCCTAAAGAATTTAATCACATAGATCGATTTTGTCTCTGTCCGTCCTAACCATTCAGTTTTGCTGGATGTATTTCATTTCAACTTTTAACTAATGTTCTAAAATTGATCATCATTGTAAATCTGATTATCATAAAATATTTTCAGTTATAAAATTAAAATCATTTAAAACTATAAGAATATGTTTAAAAATAATAATAACTATATTTATAAAATGAAAAATTACTTAATTATTTTGATATTAATTAAAACTATTTAAAAACACCTTTTACTATTTCATATGATGAGATGCGGTGATTGATTCATTCAATCCAATACCCTTGGAGGGTAACGGATTGCGATGCTGTAGCCAATGAAGTTCTAACTGAGGCTCGGCTATTGCTGTTACCCTCCTGCCATGACCAGAGCTTTAATAGCTCAATAACACCTTATCCCTACAGATAACGGGGAAGATGAAAAGCACTCTTGCTTCGCCCCTTTAAGCCCAGTCCTTATGAGGTCCTTATCCTTATGAGGTGGTGGGAATCGACCGTGAAATGCGGTGATTAAGATTAATACCCTTGGATGGTAATGGATGGCAATGCTGTAGCCAATGAAGCTCTAACTGAGGCTCGGCTATTGCTGTAACCCTCCTGCCATGATCAGAGCTTTATTTAAATAGCTCAAATAGTACGAGGTGGTGGGATTCGGGCAGAGAATAGAAAACAAGAGAGCCAGTGGACAAGACGGCTCTTAAGATGGTGGCTCGCATGTGTTTCGTGTCGTGTATTATTGATGGTGAATTGTGAATTTGACTGATATGTTTTTAGAGATTTATGCTTATTCATTAGTATTGATGGTGAATTGTGAATTTCACTACGTTTTTAGAGATTTATGCTTATTCATTAGTAATAGCAGTTAATTGTTGCTGCCATAAACAGGCACTTTGTTTTCATAGTGGTTTATCCAGGTAAGTCAATTGAATTTACAAGGGCGATACGCTAGGCCTACATAAAGTGTTTATGGCACCTTAGTGTGTCTACGGGATTTGCTAGTGGACCCTCAAAAGTCCACAGGATTATCTTTACCTGCTCGGAACACCTGAGTAATCTCTACTCTTTCTCCATCTGTGTCTTAACACATTTCTAAATTATTGTCATGGCAAAACTTCTGAATGAGGCCAAATTCGAAGAAGTATACATGGAATTCCTCAGACTAGGAAAATTGCTGAGTGATAATTGGCAAGGAAAAGTCAAGCTATTTGACACATCCCCCCCCCCCCCCCACAGCAGTCACAGAGGAAAATATGGTTGATATGAGTGAAGAGCCCATAACTCTGACGCAATCAGATTTAGCACACTTCCCAAGTATGAAAGATGCTACATCACAAGACAGCAGTTATCATACCTTGGAAACAGATACAGAGGTCCAATTGGTAAAAAGAAGAGGAAAATCTCCACCAATGTGGAAGAACCGAAAACAACAGGGAATGGTCATAAAGAAAAGATTCCACCAGTAACATTAAGGGATAAGAAAAAATGGATCCCTGTCTCATCAGCCCTCAGAGAACAAAACAACTCATTCTTATGGGCTAAAAACTCAGATGAGGGAGTTAAAATACAACCCTCGGATTACAGATTTATAGACAATGCTAACCTTCCATATCACACCTTCACTTTACCCAGCGAAAAGAACCAGAAGGTTGTTCTACGTGGGATAGCTGAAGGTATCAATCCTGAAGATGTGTCCACTGATCTCTCCAGACAGGGCCTGCCCCCAGTTAAAGTGAGCTGAATGCTCAGATCAGATAAAAGACCAATGCCTTTGGTGCTGGTGGAAATAAACAACACACAAAAGCAGATCTATGAACTGACTGCAGTATGCGGTCTCAAAATTTCAACTGAGCCTCTTAGGAAAAGAGCATCTGCAGGTCAGTGTCATAGATGCCAAAGGTTTGGACATGCCCAAAAATTATGTAAGGCAGCCTACAGGTGCTTGAAGTGCGGCGAAGGACACCAGACCATCACTTGCACCAAACCTCGCACAACTCCAGCATGCTGTGCAAACTGCAGAGGACCTCACCCCGCCAACTACAAGGGATGCCTTTCCAATCCAAAAAATCGAGGACCAACAAAAGTCAATCTTGCTCCTCCACGTAACAACGTTTTAAGCAGCCAAACAAATCGTCTTCCAGTCCAAAACACTTTGCCTTCAACTTCACAAGAAGGAACAACCATGACCAAAACATATGCTGAGGCTGCAAGAACTGAGCCTCCTACATCTCTCGAGCTAGAAAGCTTCAACATAACAACCGTTTTAACAGCCTCACTTGCCACTATGCTGCAAGAATTCAGCTAGACGTGCCCCTCAACATCTTCCAGAAAGAGATTCCTGCAAGGCACTCAAAACATTATAACAGCCATCTGTCATGAATAATAATTTCAAACCAAAAGCTCTTAAGATAATCGCATGGAATGCAAATGGATTGATGAACAAGATTTTGGAACTACAAGAATTTTCAACTCGTCTCAGTGCTGATATCATCTTGATTGGTGAAACACACCTAAGACCAGCTAATAACCCAAAAATCCGTGGATACACTATGTACAGAAACGACAGAATTGGCACAACAGGTGGAAGCACAGCCATATATATTAAGAGTTATTTGAAACATAATACAATAGACAAGCCCCAAACAGTAAACCTGGAGGTGACCGGTATGAAAGCACATACCTTCAATACTGGGAGTATCAAGATCTATGCTGCCTATAACCCTCCAAGCATTCCTCTGCTGACAACAGATCTAGACTCCGTACTTGGTCCAAATGACTCCATAATAATAGCAGGAGAATTCAACTCAAAACACACATCTTGGTACAGCTCATCTACTAACACCAAAGGCCACACACTTTTCAACTATGCAATGCTCAACTCTATTGTAGTCGCCGGCCCTACCGAGCCCACCCATTTCAGCCCTTCGGGTGGCTCGGATGTGCTGGACATTGTCATTTTTAAAAATTTAAGATACCAATTCAAATTGGAATCAGTCAACGAATTATCTTCTGACCACAGTCCCATAGTGCACAATCTAGGTTCATCAGATCAATTCTCTCCTCTGCACACATTCATACCATGGGACAAGTTAGCCAAGGTTCTTCCCGATCATATTGGTCCGGTGCCCAATATCAATAAAAAGGAAGAGATTGACACAGCAGTAAATAACTTAACCATTCAAATTCAGAAAGCAATAGAATCAGTCAGACAATCCACCGTCTTCCAACCAACCGTATCCCTGAAGAAATCATGGATCTAATCAAAGCAAATCATAAAGCCAGGAAGAGATACCACAATACCAAAGCCCCACAAGATAAAACAGTATTGAACAATCTAAACAGGCAGATCCGAGAAGCTTTTCAAAAACACAGAAACCATCAATGGGAAACCAAATTGGCTAACATCAGTACTGAAGATCATTCTGTATGAAAATTCTTTAGAGCAATCCCCACCAAAAAGCAACTCATACCCCCTATACAAACCAAGAAAGGGACAGTTCACAAAGATGAAGAGAAAGCCGAAGCACTAGTAGATAACCTAGAATCTCAGTGCAACCCATCTTATACAAATCTAAATATCAACCTTATGTACAAGATTCATCGTCATGTTACGACAACCTTAAGACAGAACACTGTTACCTCCGAACATATCACTCCTACAAATCCGGCGGAAATGATAAATATCATCTCCCATCTAAACAATAAAAAAGCTTTAGGACCGGATGGCATAACTAACAGAATAGTAAAACTACTTCCAAGAAAGATCATTGTCCATCTCGTCAACATTACAAATGCCATCTTTAGATTCCAGCATTTCCCTACTACATGGAAAACAGCCAAAATCATACCACTGAAGAAGCGAGGAAAAAATGCCCACCTTCCCGAAAACTACAGACCCATAAGCCTATTGTCCAGCCTCGGAAAGGTGACAGAGAAAGTGATCCTCTCAAGATTCCAAGCAAAAACAGATAAGTTAGGAATTTTGCCTAATGAACAGTTCGGCTTCCGTAGGGCCCATAGTACAGCTCAACAAGTGCACCGGCTGGTAGAAATCATTACTAAAGGTTTCAACTAGAAACTCAATACAGCTGCCATCTTCATCGATGCAGAGAAGGCGTTTGACAAAGTATGGCTTCAAGGTCTTCTCTACAAACTGATAAAATTTAACTTTCCAGTCAAGTTAATAAAAATAATACATTCTTACCTGAAAGACAGATATATACAGGTCAGGGTAGGCGAAACGGTTTCGACCAGACGCAAGGATCTCGGCAGGCGTACCTCAGGGATCTCTTCTGGCACCTCTCCTGTTTTCAATCTATGTAGCAGACATCCCTCTGAACCCAAGAACAACATTCACTGCATTATATGCTGATGATACTGCACTGATGGCAAGATCACTGAGCCCAAAACTGGCAACTAAAAGACTACAAACTAGCTTAGACACTTTAGAAAAGTAGATGGCAAACTGGAGGATCCAAGTTAACCCTCAGAAAAGCTCAGCTATATTGTTTACTAGAAAGAAAATCCATACCATGGAGGATATTTATTTATTGGGAGTAAAGATTCCATGGCAGACTGAAGTTAAATATCTTGGAGTGATTCTTGATAGTAAACTCCTATTCAGCAAACATATTAGTTACATTACCTCAAAGACATCCAACGTAATACACAGCTCTACCCTATGATCAACAGACAAAATAAACTGGACACGCAAACAAAATTAACAATTTACAAGATGGTAATTCGACCGGCTATCACTTACGCATCCCCAACATGGAGCCATACCGCAAAATCAAACATTCTAAAACTTCAGAGATTACATAATAAGTATCTGAGGATGATTCTGGATGCCCCTTGGTTTATAAGAAACAACCAGATCCATAGAGAAGTTAATATCCCTTATATATCTTCCTTTCTCATAAAACTAGGTTCTTTACCAAGACAAGTAACCATCCAAACCCGTTAATCAAGGAAGCCTCGGAATATGATGAAGCAGAAATCAACAAATATAAAAAACCAAAGTCTATCTTAAGTTCAGCTGAACACAACTAACTTCACTGCCCTCAATGGGCGAGCATATAGCTCACAAACACTCCATTCAAAGTTCTTTCATTACAAGACAAAGGGGAATATGAAAAGCAATTTTGCTTCACCCATCTAGCTAGAAATGTTAATGTTAATGTCTACGAGGTGGTGTGGTTGCCGGGATAAGAATAGCACCAATAATGTAGCTCATGTGTGTCGTAAAAGGCGACTAAGATGAGTACCCAGATAGGGTAACGGATTGCAATGCTGTAGCCAATTAAGTTCTAACTAAGGCTCGGCTATTGCTGTTAACCTCTGCCATGATCAGAGCTTTAATAGCTCAATAACACCTTATCCCTATACTGTCTTCTACAGATAACGGGGAAGATGAAAAGCATTCTTGCTTCGCCCCTTTAAGCTAGTCCTTATAAGGACTACGAGATAGGACTCGTAAATTTACGAGCAACAAATGTGTTGCTTTTGTAAATTATATAAAGGCGATTATTATTATGGCAGAATCCTGAAATCGAGCGTTGCACAATTTCCCTGACTAGTCGCTAAAATGGCGACTTTTTAATAGGCAGTTGTGTGCATCTCTGATAGTGCCTAATTTCTCGATCTCGAAGCGCAACGGTTCCGGGTCTAAATCGACCAGGCCTCCGAAACACCTCTTTCACAACTCCAGTTACAGGGCTCTTAAAGCAAATTTTGGTAATCAAATGCGTCTTTGGCCCCTTACCACCGGAACATCGCCTTGCAGTGTACTTCACTCTAGCCATAAGAAATTAAACTTCTTGTCTCCCATAACTTCGAAAGGAACGTTTGTTGAATGTTGACTTCTATGGCGACATGGACTATTAGCTAATAACCACTACTACACTCCCCAGCAGAAAAATTCTTTATGAAGACATCTTCGTATCCAAACCAACTAATACAGCAAGCCGGAAACTATGACGGTAATTACCACTGGAAACACAAAAGACCAAAAGCCATCCTAACACCCAACGACGACATATAACCACTTCTGCCCACTCAGGGGGAGCTAAAATAGCTCACAAATCTCTCCCATCACTGCTCCCGAAACAGATAACAGGGAATATAAAAAGCGTCAAGCTTTACCCCTGCGCCATATATGTCCTGCGTCCTACTTATTGTGAAAATTTATCACAATGTACAACGAGGAATTAATGTAAATTGAAATAACATTTGTGTAAAAGTAACCTAAAGGGCAAATCGTATTTACAAAAAAAAAAAAAAGGAATCAAATCAGTTTGTAATCCTAAATAACTATCACTCTAATCAATATAATTTGACGTTGCTTAGGTCTGTTTTTCTATAGGCTTCACTTGAAAAACAAAATATTGATATTAATTAAAACTATTTGTTGAAAAAAGGATGGTTGAAAAAAGTGAAATAATTAATTCTTATAAACTACAGTACTATGTACTGTTTACTAAATGTGCAACAGTCGAAGATATATCAGTTCCGCAAGTGGAGTTTGAATTTGTATGGTGCCTTTCAGAGTGCCATAGAAATAGCGTAGATTTATAGAAAAGCTAAAGCGAAGTTGCAGTTACACAAAACACTCTTGTGCACGTCCACGGACAACCTTCGAATACGTTTTTTATATTCTGTTAACGATCCCAACGAATGTTTAGTCCAAACAGAAAAATCAGTGTTGCGAGAGCATCCTTTACTTCCAGATGGATGCTACGTGACAATTTGTATTAGAGAGGAACACAACATTGATCGGTAGCAGTTATCGTTCTATCTGCTGATAACGTCTGTTATTGAATAAAATCACACTCGCAGTCCAAACGGAAAATTTCAAAACTTTTCTCCCTTATAATGTTTTTCGAGTGTTGTGCGTGTGACCAGAAATATTTAAAGAAAACAACGCATTAGTTTGTTTCCTGTAGTTGGGTTTTGACTCGATGCACACACACCCCCTTTAGACACAGAAAATTGCCATCTGCTAACAATTGATTTTCATTAATGCACTTTAGATTACCTTGAAAACGAATTACAGCTTGTTTTAGAGGATATTTGAACTTCTTGTGCGGTGCGTGATTTCTAGAAAATCCACAATTTTGAAAACAACAAAAAGATGATTATTTATAAACAAAACAACGAAACCATTTCTCATCTCGCATTATCTGTTTCTTGTGTTAGAGCTCAAAATACCAATAACAGACGAAGCGTAAGAAGAAATGAGCACAACTGTTTAACGCATGGGTTTGGTTCTGCACAAGCTGGCGTATTGTTGAAATGAAAGTAGCACTCGATTCTGGAAAAGTTTATCGTTTCGGCGGAAAAGATTCCATTGTCTCTCTTTAAGTATTTCGAATAATAGTTCTTGAAAAAGAAGTGATCACGTGCATATTATTTTAAGACAGTTTATCTATGGAATTAATTAAAATTTATAATTCATTATTTAGATAGATTCAATAATATCTATTTATTTTAGACAAATGTTATTTATGAAAAATTTATTTAAAAATAAAAGTTTTATCTTTATCTTAAAATATTTTATTAAAATTTTATCTAAATTTAATAATATAGAAAAATATTTTCTAAAATTTTAAATATATATATATACACCTTTAAATATTCCAAATCGTGATTCACTAAATTATTATCTCTCGTACTATCAATCGACCGAGAGGTAGGAATCAATCGACCGTGAGATGCGGTGATTGATTTTATATGAGATGCCCATATAGGGTAACGGATGGCGATGCTGAACCAATGAAGTTTAACTGAGGTCGGCTGTTGCTGTTATCCTAGGTTAATGAGTTCGCTCTCTTAGGTTTTGCCCTAAGGGAGCAATTGAGTTACAGGGGAAAGTGTTCTCCGGCACGGCCCGCTGAGGGGTACTTGCCGGTGAATTAAATTATTTTCTTCGGAATGAGCGGTTCTGCTCGGTACTCGAGTTTCACTGAGTAGAACCAACGCGGAGATTTGGACGGTCTTTCGCCCACGAATGAGTGGCCTAGAGATCGTCCGATATTTTTGAGATATCACCTTTACTTAAACATATGGTGATTGATTCATTCAATCCAATATCCTTGGAGGGTAATGGATGGCAATTCTGTAGCCAATGAAGTTCTAACTGAGGCTCGGCTATTGCTATTACCCTCCTGCCATGATCAGAGCTTTAATAGCTCAATAACACCTTATCCCTACACTGTCCTCTACAGATAACGGGGAAGATGAAAAGCATACTTGCTTCGCCCCTTTAAGCCAGTCCTTATAAGGACTATCAATCGACCGTAATGGCGGTTGCCAAGTGTTTATATATGTGATCAGTGATTTAAATAGTTGTTATGAATAATTCGAAGTGTTGATTCAGATTTTTGATATAAGCGGAAAGCGAAGGTAATCAAGTAGCTGATGATTGTGTTGTTAATTAGTGATTGCGGTTTCGCGATAGTCCTTTAGTGTGTTATATTTTGTGTTTATACGCTATACGGAAATCCTTGAGATCCAGCTCAGGTAAGCATATAAGCATATATTTGAATATTTCAAACATGACCAGTTTAAGTCCCGATGACTTTATCCAATCGTTGGATAAGAAGCTAGCGCTCGACCTCCTCAAAAAACTGTTGAAGAAATTTGAGGTAGAGTAGCCAGGGTTTCTAAACCTATATTCAGCGACAAACGACTCCACAGAAGGGGACAACTCAACATCAGGGGAAGAAGGGAAGATGAACCTGATAATCTCTGCTCCCACTCCAAAACATGATACAGAAACCCATGCACGGAAAAAACGTAAAACAGCGGAGACTCAGATAAACGAGGGGATGGAAAAGATGCCCCCAACACTGTCCTCCCCACGCCCAACAACGAAAAAGTTCCCCCAATTGTTCTATGGGAAAAAGAACGTTGGACGACCCTTAGGCCTATTATGCAAAACCACCAAATTGCCTATTCTTGGGCAAAAAACGTAGACGACGGAATTAAAATCCAGCCTACCACAGTAAGCGACTACAGACTCCGCACAAAAACCATGGACGAGTCAAATATTAAATATCATACTTACTCACTGAAGTCGGAGAAAAACCTAAAAGTTGTACTCAGGGGAGTAACAGAAAACATCTGCACAGATGAAATTACTGAAGACCTCTGCCTCCACGATCTCCCACCTGTCAAAGTTAGCAGAATGCTACCGGCTGACAAGAGTCCAATGCCCCTAGTACTCGTTGAGATACCTAACACACACACAAGAACATATACAACTTAACAACGATCTGTGGCCTGAAAATCACAACAGAACCACTAAAAAAAAGAGCCTCGTCAGGCCAGTGCTACAGATGTCAGAAGTACGGACACGCACAGAAACTCTGCAGAGCAGACTATAAATGCCTCAAATGTGGGCAAAACCACCCCACAGCAACCTACTCAAAACCCAGGACCTCACCAGCCAAATGCGCAAACTGCGGGGGCCCCCACCCGGCAAACTACAGAGGCTGTAGTCACTACCCTAAGAATAAAACAGACAACAAAAGGAAACAGATCTCTGAACCCTGCCCACAGGCACCTGAGTTGACTGCTCCCCAGTTGCCTGACACGCAACAAAAGACAACAAAATACCAGCTCTCACAAGTGGAAAATACCAACAGTCTGGAAAGCCACCGTCGAAGCAGGACATATGCCGAAGTTGCCCGCTCATCCAAATATATCCAGCAGGACCAAATTTTTCCAAACATGACAACAGTCATCACAGCCTCATTGGCAAACATGCTTCAAGACTTCAGTAAGTCAGACCCTTCACCAAACTCCACAAAAAGATTTCTAAAAGAAACCCAAACCATATTATCAATGCTTGTTAATGAATAAAACTAGATTAATGCCAGACTCATTACAGATCGCCGCTTGGAACGCCAATGGCCTAAAAAACAAGACTCTGGAACTTCAAGAATTCTCTCACAGATACAATCCTGACGTCATCCTAATTAATGAAACTCATCTAAGACCTGCAGACAATCCAAAACGGAGAGGCTACACACTATACAGAAACGCCCGACTGGACTACAGAGGTGGTGGTACAGCCATATTTATCAGAAACTGCATCAGGCACAATGGAATACTCACCCCCCCCCAACCTCCAACCTAGAACTCACCGGTGTCGAAGTCCACACAAATTCAACTGGAAGACTTAAAATCTACGCCGCATACAACTCCCCTGCTAAGACCCTGCTATTTTCTGATTTGGATGCTGTACTAGGCACAAATGAATCCATCATCGTCGCTGGGGATTTAAACTCCAAACATCCCTCCTGGAACAGCAGAACCACAAATAAAAATGGCCGTATCCTCTTCAGCTACACAGGATTAAACAACGCTGTCGTAACAGGACCCAGTGAACCAACCCACCACAGCCCAACTGGCACAGCCGACATCATAGACATCGCCATTCTACACAACATCAAATACCATCACAGCATTTAAGCACTGAACGAATTATCATCAGACCACAACCCAATCCTACTTCACTTAGGGAACAAAGATCAGTCACCTCCCCCCCCCAAACCTCCATCATATGGGAGAAACTCAAGAAAGTGCTACCAGAACACATTGGTCCGGTTCCCCATATAAAAGCCAAGGAAGAAATAGATACGGCAATAAAGAACCTCACCAATCAAATCAATAAAGCCATAACAGCAGCCACAGTATCCACGATTACCCACAAACAAAATCGTCTTCCGGAAGAAATCATTGACTTAATAAGGGAAAAAAACAGACAAAGATAAAGATATCACAACACTCGTGCTCCCCAGGACAAAACAGCCCTCAACAGATTAAACAAATCTGTCCGAGAAGCTCTTCAGAACCACAGGAACCAACAATGGGTCAACAAGCTCACCTCCATCTCTACAGCAGATCATTCTATATGGAAATTCCTAAACAACCTCAGGATCAAGCGCAAATCCCTCCCCCTCTCTGCAAGCAGAACAGCACCTTGCATACACAGATGCTGATAAAGCCGAAGCCATAGCAAGAAACCTAGAGAAACAATACAGTCCTGCATATGATAACCTAAACATCAGCCACGTATACAAGATCCATCATAAAGTCAGGTTCACAGTAAATCGTCCCGATGTCAATCCAAGTCCTATAATGCCTACCTCACCTACCGAAATAATCGGCATCATCAACCATCTCAAGATCAAAAAAGCCCCAGGTCCGGATGGCATCACTAACCAAGTCATCAAGGCACTACCACGCAAAGCCATAGCACATCTGGCAAGCATCATAAACTCCATCCTCAAATGGCAGCACTTCCCCCAGTCATGGAAAATAGCTGACATCATCCCGATTCACAAACCAGGCAAAGACCCACACCTACCTGAAAATTACCGTCCAATCAGCCTGCTATCCAATTTAGGGAAAATAGCTGAGAAAATCATCCTCATCAGACTCCAAGATCATGTCAACCAATTAAATATCATTCCAGAAGAACAATTCGGCTTCCGTCAAAATCACAGCACCACCCATCAAATCCATAGACTAGTAGAATACATCACCATAGGATTCAATTGGAATCAACACACTGGAGCTGTCTTCCTAGACATCTCAAAGGCCTTTGATAAGATCTGGCACCAAGGCCTCCTCTACAAACTTATCATCGCTAACCTTCCACTAAACATGATACACCTGATCAAATCATACCTCTCCAACAGGAGGATGCAAGTCAAAATCAATGAAACAGTCTCAACCCAACGGAAAATCCTCGCTGGAGTTCCTCAAAGATCACTGCTAGCCCCGATCCTGTTCAACATCTATATGGCAGACATCCCTCAAAATCCTCTCACATCCACCAAAGACTGGCGACTACAATTAAACCCCCATAAAAGTACAACGATACTCTTCACAAGAATACGAGCATCCCCCAAAGGAGACATCACCCTGTTCAACTCTAAAATTCCCTGGAAAACTGAAGCAAAATACCTAGGAATACTTCTCGATAAGCGATTATGCTTCAACAGCCACATCAAGAGCATATGCACCAAAGCTTCAAAAGTTATCGCCAGGCTATACCCCTTGATCAACAGACACAGCAAACTAAGCTCAACAAATAAAATACTACTATACAAGACAGTGATCTGTCCCACAGTCATATACGCCTCCCCAGCCTGGAGCCATACCTGCAAGACAAACATCCTCAAGCTACAAAGACTACAGAACAAATGCCTGCGAATGATTCTGGACGCCCCGTGGTTCATCAGGAACGCCCAGATCCACCGGGACATAAATATCCCCTACATCTCTCCACTACTACGCTCCTTAGCAGAAAAATTCTTTATGAAGACATCTACCATCCAAACCAACTGATACAACAAGCCGGAAACTATGACGGTAATGCCTACTGGAAACATAAAAGACCGAAAGCCATCCTAACACCCAACGACGAGTAACCACTTCTGCCCACTCAGGGCGAGCTAAAATAGCTCACAAATCTCTCCCATCACTGCTCCCGAAACAGACAACAGGGAATATGAAAAGCGTCAAGCTTCACCCTCTGCGCCATATATGTCCTGCGTCCTGCGTCCTATCAATCGACTGTGAGATGCGGTGATTGATTCATTCAATCCAATACCCTTGGAGGGTAATGGATGGCAATGCTGTAGCCAATGAAATTCTAACTGAGGCTCTGCTATTGCTGTTACCCTCCTGCCACGATCAGAGCTTTAATTGCTCAATAACACCTTATCCATACACTGTCCTCTACAGATAACGGGGAAGATGAAAAGCATTCTTGCTTCGCCCCTTTAAGCCAGTCGTTATAAGGACTATAAGGACTCAAAATTCCCATAGGAAGAATAATGAATTGAATCAATCGACTGTGAGATGCGGTGATTGATTCATTAATACCCTTGGAGGGTAATGGATGGCAATGCTGTACCGGTGAAGTTTAACTGAGGTTCGGCTGTTGCTGTTACCCCCTTGGGTGATGAGTTTCGAGAGTTTTTGAGTTCGCTCTCTTAGGGTTTTTGCCTTAAGGGAGCACTTTGAGTCTCCGGGGAGAGTGTTCTCCGGCACGGCCCGCTTAAGGGGTTTGTCGATGAATTATTTTCTTCGGCATTTGAGCGGTTCTGCTCGGTGGTCGGGGAGCCCGTCACTGAGTGGAACCAACGCTGAGATAAGGACGGTCTTTCGCCCACTATATGGAGTGGCCTAGAGATCGTCCGAATTTTTGAGAAATTACCTTTACTTAAACAGTCGGTGATTGATTCATTCAATCCAATACCCTTGGAGGGTAATGGATCGCAATACTGTAGCCAATGAAGTTCTAACTGAGGCTCGGCTATTGCTGTTACCCTCCTGCCATGATCAGAGCTTTAATTGCTCAATACTACCTTATCCATACACTGTCCTCTACAGATAACGGGGGAATATGAAAAGCATTTTTGCTTCGCCCCTTTAAGCCAGTCCTTATAAGGATAAGGACTACAATTGGATTAAGATTTCCCCGTGTGGTTGCCGGGATAGGAATAGCACCACTGTAGCTAATGCATGTCATACGAGGCGACTAAAATTGGTATCCTTGGAGGGTAATGGATGGCAATGCTGTAGCCAATGAAGTTCTAACTGCTATTGCTGTTACCCTCTTGCCATGATCAGAGCTTTATAGCTCAATAACACCTTATCCTTACACTGTCCTCTACAGACAACGGGGAATATGAAAAGCAATATTGCTTCGCCCCTTTAAGCCAGTCCTTATAAGGATAAGGACAATTGGATTAAAAGCTACATGATAGGCATTGCGGAGAAATTCTTCCCAATCATGGATATTCACCCAAATCAGTTAGTTCGACAGGCAGCGGACTACAAGCCCTCAGATCCTTTCAAATATAAAAACCCGAAATCGTCCATCGCAAGAGAAAGCTGATTCAGCCGCAATGCTCACAATGAGCGGATAAATTACCCACAGTCTAAAATCCAGATGAAGGGATAAAGAGTCAAGGACTCGGTCCATCAACCAATTAAGTTCAAAGCAATTGGACTGCAAGACTCGCAATTGGATCCGTATTTTCTGGATATCTATCTCTTTTAGTCAATAAGAAATAATTAAAAAAAAAAACATTCATTCTTGTTCAGAATACTGTTTGGCGTTATAGGGTATTAGCCTCAGATACTCACAACCATCCTTACTGAAAAATCGCATTCCTATTTGCTTCGACAGGAACTAATTTCAGTATTTTCTATCATGAGTCTATAGACTCCTCAATGAAGATGCCCTAATATAATAATAATAATAATAATAATAATAATAATAACAATAATAATAATAATAACGATATAATTAGATGGTATTTTATATGATCCCATTCCCGAAAGGCTGCAAATCTATAATGCATCAGATCCTTTTTTAAGAAGATATAGGGTCTTATTATTATTTTAAAAAATTATTTATTTTTATTTATAATCCGGACCACACTCTAGAGAACACATATGGGTGTATTTATTTATAGTATGCCTCACACATGAAAAGTTACATTACAATATTTTTTAATATATATAAACATTTAGTCTGAAATAGACAAAATACTTAAACATGATATAACAGTCATAAAAGAGACACTCAAGTATAGACTGCAACTGTATGTCTAGGTTTTGGTGTAGAGTGTATGAAGTCCGACAGGTTTTCATTGTATGCATGTTGGCCCATTTTACTGTGATATGACTAATTGTCTGATGGGATAATCTACAGTCGCACCTAGTGAGGCAATCATGCCCCATTTGTAAAGGTAGTCTTGCACATCTGCCACGGTTGGTGCGGATTCTGTTAAGGGTAGACCAAATTTTCTGAAGCAGGTCAAAAACACGAAGGCATCTGTGTTAGGTCCACTAATTGACGGAAGTCCCCTGTTGAAGCGTTATGCCAGGACTCTTTCCACTTCTCCTTCATATTTTTAAAACTTGTCTCCGCCAAATGTTTCGCTGTTGGGATTAGAGGGTGCCTTGACTTTAGCCTATTGGTAGTTGGATCTGTGAAGGTGTGGAAGTGGGATGTTGCTTAGCATTGGGAGCCAGTATGTTGGGGTTGATTTCACAGTTCCAGAAATAAGGCACATGGTGGTGTTAAGCTGAGCATCAACAAAGTACACATGGCCGCTGTTAAGTCATACAGGTGAGCAGTATTCAGCTGCAGAGTAAGCCAGACCAAGAGCAGTGCAGCGAAGATATTTGCTGCTGAGGCACCATAAGTTGTTCCGCAGAGTTTTTGCACTATATTGTTTCGCATTTTTAGCTTGGATGTTTTGTCAATGAGATGTGATTTAAAAGATAGAGTTCTATCCAATGTGACGCCCAGATATTTCGGGACTCTACTGTGGCGTGCAGTTTGTGGTTGAAGTAGACCAACCATCAGTTCTTTGTTAGCCTAGTTCTTGTTCAAGTGGAAGCATGAAATGTTTTGAGAGTTTGGTCGTAATCTCCATTTGCATCTAGAACTGCTTCCATTGTAGTAAAGTTGGTGTGTCTGGTGGCTGGAGCAATGTCATAAGCGTAACGAAACTTCTTGGAGGCTGTAATAGGCAAATCTGCGATATATAAGTTAAAAGTGAGGGAAGCCAGAACTGTCTCTTGTGGTAATCCATTATCCAGTGTTCTTTGTTTACTCTTGTTCTCGCCCATACATACTTAGAATAGGCGGTTTATTAGCATGTTTTCAATTAGTTTAGCTGTTGATCTGCATGGGACCCCACTGAGTAACTTGCTGATTGCGCCTTGCATTGGAGAAATAGCTGATTGTTCCCGGACAATCAGGGTGCCAATACCTAGTTTTCTTAAAAGGCTCCATGCTTTTCTACTGGAGTGCCGAAAATCAAAAGTGCCGTCTCAGTCCATTTCTTCTGTCTAGGCTGTGAATTATTTCATCTGCAATGTCAGAGTCTCCACACTCTAGGTGTTCTTGATACAGGTTTTTACTATCATCGTCCCATCCAGAGATATACTTCTTGTGGAAGTCCCTTGGTATGGTCTACTTACCCACAGTTAAAACTATTCTCACGAATCTATTGTAATTATTACTTGTTGGTGGAATCCAACTGACATATTTTTCAAGATAGGCAGCAAATGTCTCCTAGTCGGCTTTCTGAAAGTTCCAGCCGGGATGTTGGCTGGATCTGACAAGCGGCACCTGCAGGCCTACTTCTAATATAAATGGTCTATGTTGGCTTCGCGGAAAGTGAGAGAGAACTCTTCTCAATGTAGGTAACGGTTCTCCCATTATTGTCTTGAATGACAAAGCAGAGGTCTGGGTTGTAGTCCCTATTCCAAACTGCTGACCTGAAGGAGGATCTGTCATTTGGTTCGAAACTTAGGTACATGTTGTGAATTTCTTCCCATTCATTCAAAGTCTCTCTCTCTCTCTCTCTCTCTGCATTCATTGTTGGAAGCATATTTCCATAGCGTGTGGTAGCTGTTGAAATTCCCTACGAGCATCGCAGGGTGGTTATACACTGGTAAAACTTGCGGAGGGCACAAGACGAATGGGGATTTATACACGTTGGCAATGGTTATGTTCTAACCATTCACAAGCATTCATGTTTTAACATGAATCGTTAAGTTCCCTGTCTTGGTTGTTATCAGATGCACGCCATCGACAATATTAGTTTAATGAGTTGGGAATCGGGTTGGCCGAGTGATTAGTGTATCCGCTCTCCAGCCACGTGGCTGTGGGTTCGAATCCCGCCTGGGCATGGATGTTTGTGATTGTCTTCCACTTCAGTGTGAGTAAGCACTCTTCTACGATGGACTGGGTCAGCATGGGAGAAGTAGACCCAACCCTCCCGCAATGGTAGAGGACTTCACCATTATATACGGCGTGTATAAATTACTGAGAAAAATATATTTAATATTTATAAATATTGAAGGATGAATAATCCGACTCGCAATTAAGTAGCAGAAACATATTACAGAATAATATTCTAAAATTGAAGAAAAATTGAAGAATCCTAGATGGCTATTTAATCAATGTTGTTTACATCTTCGGTTAATACTAGATGATTTTTATAAAAATCATTAGAATGATATATTTTTAAGGAACTCTCTTAAATTATCGGTGAAAGCTTTTTAAATTTTTTTTATTAAATGGTTTTATGATTAACTATTGATTCCTCAACGAATTGCTTTTTGATGAATTCTGTTTCGATAAATTCGCATTCTTTAAACTGTCTTCAATTGCAGAATCTAAAGAAAAAAAATATACATATCAGTCGTGTGCCACAGTAAAAATGAAATTTATTGTGCAGATATTTCGTCGTACGTATTGTAAGAGATTATAATGCGATCAATGCGCACAGTGAACAACAACGAACTTGAATAAAGAAAGTAGAGCGTTAAATTAGAATCCTCCTGTATACAGTGGTGTGTTCGTAAGTTAAAATTATTGGGCTTAAAATATAAAACAGATGAGTCAAAAAATAAAATATAACATACTAATCTTTTGGAACAATCATTATGACTGAGGTTCAGTCGATGAAGGGCTTCAGCACTTTCGTTTTTATATATGATCTATGTAGTACAGTGTTTTCCATTGGATCCTGTGGCTAATGTTTTCAAGTTTATATTGTTCCAGGCCAGATTTGCGAGGCTTAATAAGATAGATGTAGTCTTAGTGTTCAGAGACATGCTTATCGACAGATCTTCCTGTTTGTCCATAGTAAGATAAGTTACACGAATACGGTACCTTGTATATCATTTGAACTAAGTATCGTACAGTACGTCATCAAAAAATAAAGGATTTTTAAATAATATAAACATTCAGTTATACATTCATTTATAATTATATTAATAATTTAGTTACACATAAACAGAATTACGCATAATTCATGGTGTTCATGAATTTATTTATATATCCACACTCAAATTTCTATAGCTGTAGCTATAATTCATGTGTTTTTTTTTGTAATTTTTTCAGAAACTTCGACATGAAACATTTATTTGTATAATAATTTGTCATAATGTATTAAAAGAGATATATTCTAAACGACGTATTGTGATGATCTTATCCTCTTCTTTTTTTGATTCTAGTGTAATGTATTCTGGATAGCATCTACCTAGGAAAAACATATCAAGAAAAGTTACGTCAAAATCATATAATTTCAAATATTAATAACTGAAAATGAACAGCACGCATTAAAAAGTTGTCATTAAAATAATCCAAATTAAAACAATTATTCAACATATATATATAACAAGTAGTAACTGAGCTAACTCAGAGGCTGAAGGCGATGAAACTTTAGGTGAAGTAAACGTGGGAGGGATGACTCCCGTACTACACATAGAAATTAGGAAAAAGTTTTTACTCTACGAAAAACTAACAAGGTAGTTCAGGTAAACTTGAAATTGCACACAGTTGGAGAAATTCTGTGGATAAAGTTAGTGAGAATCGGATTAAGTTCTTACAGGGGATTGTTAAAGTAAAGCCCAGTGATCTCGTCTAATGTTCCGCATTGGTCAGCAATTAGATGGAGAAGAGGGGTGGTGAAGAAACATTTTCCAGTAAATATGAGTACTTTAGTTGCACTTAAAGTGTAGGAAAGGAACATTTATTGAGAATAAAACTAGTGGTGATGCACCTTAGTAGAAAGAAACTACCATCTTCGGATATACTTATTATTTAATTAAAAATTTATAGAATTTTAGGAATACGTTTTGTTTAAGTTTTACTTTTAAATATAATATTATGCTTCGACTATTAGATATTCGTTAGTATATGAAATTATTTCATAATTTATTTACGATTTTTTATTTTATTTCTCATAATAGTGTGTAGTCTACCACACAGTGCATGATCAAATTATTAGAGCTACAATGCGAAAAAGGTATTTTGTGAGTTTTGGGTAGAAATAAAATCATATTGTCAATGTTTTTACATGAAATCTTTTTTTTTATTTTATTAAAATTAGTCCTCTAATGATGCACTTAAAAAAGTAAAGTGTGCTTATATAATTAAAGAGAAATGTATACATAGAAATAGTTATGAGGTCAATATTTAATAACGCCTCCTTTTGCTGCAATTACTGCTTCGATTCTTTTGGGCATACTTTCTACGTATTTGGCGCAGTTTAATTTTATTGATTCATTCCTGTGCCACACATCAATCAAACGCTCTATTAATTTGTTGATGACAAGTTTCCCTTGGAAATTTACCGCTTCATCAGTTCCGAAAGGTTCTTGATGGGGGTTGAAATCTGGTGATTTTCCAGGCCAGTCAAGGACCTCCACTTTTTTGTCATTCAGGAATTTTGTTACATTTTTGCCTTCTGGCAAGGAGTATAATCATGCATGCATGAATATGAAATCGTTATTCGGCAACCACTCCTGTATCTTTGTCTCCAGTACCTTGATGTATTCATCCTGCTTCATTGTTCAAGTCAAAGGTCCCTGAAGCGTCGACGAGCTGTCATTGAAGATATCTTAATACCAGCATCCTGCATCATTTTTGTAAGAACTCTTCGAGGTGCCTTCCTGTTTTCCACGCAAATATCGCTAATTTTTCTTTCATCCCGTGGGATGGTGATTTTTTTTTTTCCGGTCACATTTCTTCAAACGCTTCGGCGCCAATTCAATATTTGCATCATTTTTTTTTTAATCAGCCCACTGATGCTTGTGAAACATTAGAAATTGATGCTATCTTCCTTTGAGAATGTTTAGTATTCATTTAGAGCATTTTTATTTCTAAAATTTTCATTGGAGAAAGATCTTTGGCCTTGCCCATGATAAAAATACGCTCTGTCAAGAAAGAATAAAAAATATCATAAAATAACACAATACAACACTTATAAACCATATACAAATCTTGAAATAAACTAATTACCGTCAAAGTATTATAAGAACACTTCAAAAGTAATTAAAACGCTTGAATAACTTCAATAACTTATAAACAAACTCAACTGAACAAGATGGCTGTCAAGGGTAACTGAGAATCTAAACACAAAATGGCGTCCATATGACAAGTTATGAAACCAACAGTACAGTATCGTCAACTGTATATTTAAAATCAGTAAAAATAATTATTAAATTTAAAAATATATAAAGAACTCCGTGTGACCAGGTTTTCGTTTTATTATAACTGGTTGAAGTGTAAAATTGTTACTGTAATTTATGAAGGTGGCTCTTATAATATGATCACCCATATTAATTAGTAATATTAATTAATATGAGTAATTTAATTAGTGATTAGCGTATCCTCTCTCCAGCGGGTTCGAATCCCTCCATGGATGTTTGTGATCGTTTGTGAAAAAGTGGTGGTGGGCAGTAGATGATGTGATTCACTGTAGTTGGTGGAGACGGAGAGTTGTAGAGCAGGTACCCTCCTTCGATGAGTCTTGGACTCCCTCGAGTTGTTACATAATAATAATAGTAATAATAAAATAATAATTTGATGTTCGTTACACGCATTGAATTTTAGTAAAATGAAATGATCAAGTTTGGTTTTAATCTGTAACAATGATTTTAATTACTCGTTTTTATAACAGTTTTTATTTATTTTTTATTTTTTAAAATAGATAGTTTTTGAGAGTGATTGCATGTTTATTGAAAATATCGTGAAATCGAATTCAAGAGTTTTTTTTTTCTCGCTTTGTAAAAATAATAATGATAACTTGTCACACTTTTAATGCATAAAGCGACAAATTAAGATATAATCAAAAAGTTTTCTGATTGTATATTTCGAAGTCACCAGCTCTTTGTCGTTACCATGACAATGCACAACATGTCTGTCGCAGGTGGACACAAATATTGCTCTGCAATCTGCATAGCATCAGTTGTTTTGTGGCATTTTTTTTTCGATATCTTAAAGCATTTAACAAGTTATTTGCATAAAAATTTTGTTTTCGAAATTATTAAAAGGGCTAATGAAGCATATGAGAAAGACAACTATTAATAGAACACAGTATAAAATGAGGTAAAAATATAATAAGTTAAAAGATGTAACAAAACGGACCAGAATAGTATTGATCAAGATCACACAGTACAGTTTATAATGCAGCTTAGTAACACTAATAATATTAAACTTTTAAGAAATTATATTCTTGTTTAATCCTTTATAATGTTTTCTCGTGAAGTGCCTTTCACAACTAGGATACTATAGGGACTGAGATTTCGCATTAATTTCCTTGGTATCGCGTAGCACAAAGCACACTTCCTTTTGAACGTACATAATACATGTCTTATAATAGGCCAGGACCGCTGTCGACATTTCTGATGCTCTCTTAAAACGCTGGGAGACCTCGCCATGAATTGCGAGAGATCTGAAAGGATCCATACTAATCCGGATCGGAATCACTCCAGGATAGGAAACTCAGCGGTGGCTGAGTGACAACCAAAACCTTCTACTCTGCAGGAAGTAGTTCCGCCCTCAGTATGAGCCAAAACCATAAACAATACAATGATTAACTTAATTAACGTAAAATTCATACATTTCTAATGTTCAAGCAAGAAAACGCTGTATTAATTTATTATTAAAATATTTTGATTAGGGAAAGCTCTAGAAAAGTTTTAATTAATTACAAATTACATTAAACTTGCCAAGAAACTTATTCTGTATACAAGTAGCTTAAGTATGAAGCTACTTCACCTGCAGACTTTCTTTACTTACACTTGGATAAATGATTAAAAAAGAATATACTTTCTTAGTTTTGCGTATCCCTTTGAAATCAAATATTATGATGTGCCTCGCTACGTTTGATATTCAGGCAGCATCTATAAAGATCTTTTTATAACTTTGAATTAAGTCACTTGGGTCTCCGTATACAGAGCGATGGTGGTCTCTCACTAGCGACGGAAGCTGTTCTTTGCCTACATTCAAAAATATCTTTTCCCACCATCCCATTAATTGCAGATCAAAGTATTTTCGCTCTTTTATTCAAGAAAGAATGTTGTATATTCTGGAAACATAGATCCCTGTAGATTACTTTTACATGATATGTATAGTTTGGCATGGTTTGCTGCAGACTGTTAAAGTGATCTCTGAAATTATTACTGTCAGGTGGCTTATTAGTAATTAGAGTCCATCCGACGGTTATCATCTTAAGAAACTCTCCTTAGGTAATATAGTTAATCTCTTCTATTTCACCATTTGTTTGTTGTTTTATTTTCGCTACGATCTCGATTTGCAGCGCATGATCAATTAATGCCTGCTAGAATTGCTATGCTCAACCATCGTCCATTTCACTAGTCTTTATTATTATCATTATTATTATCGGAGACCTTCAGGTAGTCAAGGACTCATTAAGGGAGGCTATAAATCGCCCAAACCAGCTGTCATACCTTTCCTTAAATTCATTCTCACTAGATTTACTCGCTTCCTCTAAAGGCAAACTATTCCACTCAATGCTCTCTGGGAGAAAAGCCAAGCTACCCTTTTCTTCCAGAGAACAGTGAGTGAGTGAAATAGTTTGCCTTTAGAGATAGTTACGATATTCTATAACAACCATTCAAACGTTTATAAACCTCTATCATATCAGCGCTCTTTCTGCTGTTAAACAGAGTCTGCAATCCACATTCTCGCAATCTATCCTCATAATCTAAATCCCATCGTCCAGATATAATCTTTGTAACTCTTTTTTGCTCCCTTTCCACAGTTTCTTTATCCCCTGGGAACCCGAGAGACTAAATCTGCGCACAACAACAATAATAATAATAATAATAATAATAATAATAATAATAATAATAATAATAATAATAATAATAATAATTATTATTATTATTATTATTATTATTATTATTATTATTATTATTATTATTATTATTATTATTATTATTATTATTATTATTATTATTATTATTATTATTATTAAGAGAGACCTCCAGGGAGTCAGATGCTCATCGAGGGAGGCCACATACTACATACACACCAGCTATCATACTTATTCTTGAATTCATTCACACTGCTTGCACTCACAACATGCAATGGCAATCCATTCCAATCACGCATCACCCTGTGAGAGAAAAATCTAGCCCTTACACCCTTCTTGGCAGCCTTCATTCTCAGCGTCCAAGGATGCCCTCTTGTCCTTCCCGCACCCTCCATAAATTGAAAAATACCATCAATTGAAATCCTGTGTCACCCTTTCAGCAGTTTGTAAGTCTCAATCATATCACCCCCTCTTTCTCCTGTTTGCTAGTGTCTGCAATCTTCAAATTCTCAACCTGTCTTCATCATCAGTATTCCACAATCCTGATATCATTTTTAACACTCTCCTTTGCACTCTCTCAAATATATCAGAATCACATCGGAAACCAGACCTGTGCGCAATAGTCCAAGTGAAGTCTTATCAAGACCATGTAAACAGGCAAATAACATCCTTATCTTTAGATGTGAACGATCCTTTGTGCATTGCAATTATCTTTTGAGTTGCATTTGCAATCTTTGCCACATGGCCACTGAACTTCAACTTCTTATCTATTAACACTCCAAGATCCCTAGCCTCATCAGTTTCTTCTAGCCTAATCCCACCAGTATAATACGACATGGGATAGGTAATCATGCCGAAGTGAATGACTTTATATTTACTGACACCCATTTTCCCATTCCCACAATTACAGCTTATTCAAATCATTCTGCAAGGACTGCTTATGATCATCATTCATGATTACCCTGCCTATCTTTGCATCATCAGCAAATAACTGTATGTCTCTTGTCAAATCCTTCCCAATATCATTAATGTACAGATTGAATAACAGTGGACCAGGCACTGATCCTTGTGGTACACCGCTTGTTATATTATTATTATTATTTTTTTTTTTAAAATTAATCTTTGTACTGATTATGGGTAGTACTACCCTTACATCACGTCCAGACATTTCGTCCAAACATGATATAGGCCTAAGCCAGCCTTTACAAGTGTTTTACCCATGCCTGTTCTAGTTATCATAGCAGCCATTCTCTGGTGGCAACGCCATGCCAGTAGTGTGCCCTGTAGGGCCCTCAAGGAAAGAACTTTTATATCCTTTTGCGTAAGCCCAAGCTGTTTTAAGTCCTTATAACTATCTGCACTCCATACGCATATAAAGAGATGGTGGCGCTGATAAATCCCGGAGTTGCCCCATGCTCCTCCCGTATCTTACTAACTATATTTGGGTTATTTTTATAATAATTTACTTTATTATTATGGCTATAGGCTAGTGGGCGCCCTCTTCCCACCACCTGGGCATCAACTACCCAAACGTCACCATCTCTTTTAATCACTAAGTCTGGCTTACGCAAACCTACGGAGGTCCTATAATGCGGTTCCACCGCAGTCTCCCAACCTTTATTCTTAAAGCAGTTGTTCAGAATGGAGGCCACGGCATCATGCCTCCTCACGCGGACCCCATGGGTGCGGAAGCAACACTGGGCTATATGAGACAATGTCTCACTGTAGTGGCAACCAGCCCTACAATTGGAGTCGTCACTATCCCATCGGGCTGTGCGGGCTCCAGTAGGCAGGGCATTGATTCTCGTCCTGATAAGGTCAATATACTCTAACCCAGGGAGGAGTCTGGTGCCATCCCTTACCCAACCATGCTGGGGAAGCACCCGATATGAACTCTTTTATAGGAGCACCATCTACAGAACAGTGCAACAGAGATGGCCATCTCTTGTGTTCTGCGGGTGCTGACTCGATTAAAGTACCTTGATAATGGGACCAGCCTTTAGCCCGCCTAAAGTTTTCCTGTATTAATGGGCTATAGAAAGGCTCTCTGCAGATGGGGGAAGAAGATAGTTCTAACTGCGCGATTCTTGACAGCCGTAGGCGTGGTATCAGCCATCTAAGTGATGGAACCCCAAGCCCATCATCCTTCACCCTCGCATGGAAATATGCAGTAGGAGTGTCAGGTGGCAGTCGGAGCCATGATCTCACGGCTGAACGGATAGCCCTGTCCATTCTGGACAGTACCGAGATATATGTCCTACCAAGCACCAACTTGTGGTAAAAGCGAGGTAGGAGATAGCAGGAAAGGAGAAACAGTCTTTACTGGGGCTTGAGAGGAGCTTTCCTCAAAGAAGCGATCCCAGCTTCTAGGATAGAAGGGACAGAAGACCTTCTCTTTGGGGTGAACATAATACCGAGGTATCTCCACTCTTCCAGGATGGTCAAAGCATGCAGCGGCCTCCCGTGCAGGGAAACTATAGCCTCAGGGAAACTACTCTATAGTCTCGACTTTAAGCTTCTTGTCACGACCAGAGGGGACAAGCGCCAAAGATCAGGACTTCTCTACTTTAATAGAAAGGCCTCGAATAGAAAAGAAGTCAACTGCCGGTCAAGGAGTTCCTGCAAACCTATCTTAGTAGAGGCTACGAGAATAAGATCGTCGGCAAAGGCCATAGCATTAAAGCAAGAAGCGCCTTCATTCTCTTCCTAGCCTATATGGCTAGGAAGAGATTAAAGAAACTCATCTCTGACGCAATTAAAGAAAAGGGGAGAGAGAGGATCACCCTGATGAACACCCCCACATTGCGGGAATAGAAGTTGCACGCGACCCTGTAGTGATAATGATGGAGCTACCCAAGTATAGCTCCATAACATAGGAAAGAAAAGGTTCTGGACATCCAGCAATAGACAGCGCTCGAAGGAGAGCAGGAAGGGAGATGCCATCAAAGGCATTTTGGAGGTCCAACGACGCCACATATAGAGGCTTAAGGTGGCGTTGGGGAATCAGAGATAAGAGAAGAAAGAAGATATATATTCTCTGCACAGCCGTCCGAAGGGACAAATGCTATCTGTCTATAATCATGCTGTATATGTTGCTGAAGTCGTTTAACTAATATTTTTTGATAGAGTTAAGTAAAACAGGGGAGATGGTAATAGGTCTAAAGTCTGATGCAGCTTGAAGTTTCTTTCTTCGGAATGAAGATAGTTCTTTAAGCGCGTAAGTATGGTGGTATTACTTTACCAGAAAGGAGAATGTCCACTAAATCTTGAAGAATCTTCAACGACACCTTTCGAAGCCTAGACACAGGAAAGCCATCAGGTCCGGAGTCAGAGAAATTGGATGGAAGAGCTGCTTTAATCTCCTGGATGGAGACAGGCTGGTATATCTGAAGGGCAGGAATGGACCTCAATATCTTAAACCTTGCAGACTCAGATCCCCCGTATACCACTTTTTGATACCTGTCAGTCAGCCATCCTCTTATCCGTGCTAATATTGTAAACCCAAACCCATTTTCTCCAATTTATGCAGCAGTCTGTCATGTATTCTGTCAAAATCCTTAGCAAAATACAAAAGTATCATGATGTATCCATTCCTCTTGTCTATTTCAAGGGTAACATTGTTATAGAATGTGAGCAAGTTTGCTAAAACATGACCTTCCCTTAGTAAACCCATGTTGTTCATTGCAAAGTAGAGATTCACTGTCAACCCATTTCTGAATGCGGGCGCTAACTAATTTTTCTAAAATCTTCACCACCACTCCTGAGATACTAATTGGTGGTTAGTTTGATACATCGGTCTTTGCACCACCCTTATGCAATAGAATTACCATACAGCTGAATGATCAATTCAGCTGAACACTCTTTTAGCACACATGCTGATATTCCATCAGTCCCTATTGCTGAATTCTTATTCAGTTTGTGCAACAGCTCTAATATCTCGGCCTCACACACCTGCTTTTCTTTATCTAGTGAAGAGGTAACAGGGAGCTGAATGTTGCGTTCACTAGGTTGATAGCTTTTAACGAAATGGGCACTTATTAACTGAACAACCTCTTCAGCATCAGTAACCCTCACTCCATCTGGATTTAGAAGAGTTATTCTTTCATATTCTTTCTTTCTTTTACTTGCAGCATACCGATAGAATGTTTGTGGGCTGTCTTTTTCAGTTTACTTTCATAATCAGGCTATGCTTTCCGTACAATAATTGTGTCTATTCTCGCCTGCTGCTTATTACGTTTATAACGGACGTCATCCTTATGCAAACGGTATTCCTTCCACATCGTCATTTTCTTACGAATCTCTTGCTTAATAAGATTACACATCCATTTGACTCCTACTCTATTTATTCTACGAACTCTCGGGACACATTCCGATATCGCATCATTTAAATATTGTTTAAATGATTCCCATACACTGTCCATATCCTTTCCATCCAGCAACCGATCCCATTCCACTGAACTCAGTATACTCTTCAGCTTGACATAATTTCCTGCTTTGTAGTTCAACATGTAACCTTTTCTGAATGGAACATTCATAAACTTCGTCACTTCCCAAGTGAGTACCTCATGATCACAGTCATCAACCGGAGGCAGAATAGTTACGTCTTTAACTGAAATGCCCTCTGACACTATAATCAAATCTCGCACTCTTTGACCTCGAGTTCCTTCTATCAGATGCTGCTTGAGGAAGTTGTCCCGCAACAGCTCAATAAATGTATTTTCATTCTTCTCATTAGATTCTGCTGCTATCCAATCATTATTTGAATAAGTCCCCATTATGATTACTCTTTTCGAGCTCATCTTTTCTACTTGGTGATGCATTTCTTCATCACCAGCAACCGATCCACCAGGTCAGTAACAACACCCCACTGTGTAAGTTGTCTTATTAGATTCCACCTCACACCAGGTGGCTTCAAACTCACTGCCACGTGAAATATTGTTAGTACTATTACTACATTCATAGGTCTCAACTCTAACTGGATTTAAGTCATCCAATATCATTAGCAGCACGCTCCCTCCTCTCCTATCCACTCTATCCTTTCTAAAAATACTGTACCCATGACACGCGATACCAGTTAGTAGGTCTGATTTTGATAGCCAGGTTTTACTAATTCCTACAATCTGAGGTCGCAACATAAGCAACTAATTCAACCCCTTTGCTTCTGATACTCCTAACATTCGTGTACAGATATAATAATCTAACTTCATATTCTTTAGTATACCCTTGTTTGCAGTCTGCCTGACCCAGTTGGACAACTTGCAGATCTCTATTCTTCTCTAATGCTTTACACATGTAGACATCATTGCACACATATGTTTGGTCCGAACCGGACGAACACAAACCCGAAATCGTTCTCACCTCGTCAACATTTCCATGACAAAGCCCATTCCCGTAATTAACACGGTTACATACCATTGTCGCTCTTATACTCACATTCACACCATTCCTCCCTTTATAATTTAGTTTCCTGACTCTCTGTGTTAGGTCTCATACCAGTTATTAGATTTTTCCAGACTCCTGACACCAAACGAATTCAGGTGTAGGCCATCCCTCTTATACAAATCCAATCTTTCCTCACACTCACTCCACACATCCAAAAACTCACATCCTTCCTTCTACATAGCCTACGCATTGAATCGTTTGCCATCGTAGCCCTTCTTTTTGATTCATTTTTACCATAGCGAGGTAAACTACTAATCACTTTCTCCCTCTTCACTCTTGCCTCTTCCAACAACCCTTTCATGTCCTCTCTCATACTGAACTTATCACCAGTTAAATCGTTCGTACCTACTGCAACTACCATTTCATTTACTTTTCTTTTCTGTTTTTAAATTACTTGAGTTCTGTTTTTAATTTTCGCTCCAGGAAACCTCGATGTTATAACTCTCTCATCTGTAGCATGTTTTATTATAGAGTCACCATACCAAATATCTTCTTTCTTTTTACTAACAACGTCACTTTTGATTTTCGTTATTTTTTGACTTACCTATTTCCTTGCTTTGTTGTTTCTTATTTTCCTGTTCATTTTTCTTTCTCCCTGTGCTCATTTAAACGTCTCTCAACTTTTTGCAATTCCCGCGTTGTCTCTCTGATGATGATGCTTCAATTGCGCTATTTTGGCAGTTAATTCATTTTCGTTAACCTCCTCCATGTGCATAATAATCTCGTTCGTATGGCTCATCTTCTTGTTCTCGCCTGCGGTGCTTTTTTTTTAGCATTACCATTCTGGCCCTTTTTTGGCGCCATTTTAAACATATACTAAATATTAAAATGTCTTAATAACAATATGTGATAAAATACTAAATACACTATAAAATACCAAACTCTACCCTAGTATACTACAAACACTAATTTTCCAAGGAAAAACACAATAAAACAGACAAAAATCACCAACTTTACAGGAGCACTGAATTCGCAGACCAAAATATTAAAATGTCTTAATAAAAATATGTGATAAAATACTAAATACACTACAAAACACTAAAATCTACACTTGTATACTATAAAACACTAAAATCTACACTTGTATACTATAAAACACTAATTTTCTAAAGGAAAACACAATAAAAACACAGACAAAAATCCAAGGGTAATCTTATCAAACCTTATAAAGAGGCAAAACGACTTCCTTATCCCTACGTGGCAAGTTCGCTTCAACACCACAATTATTCTCTGAGTTGTATTTGCAACTTTTGTTATGTGACCTTTGAACTTCAAACTCCTGTCCACCATTACACCAAGATCCCTTGTCCCATCAGTTTCTTGTAGCATAACCCCGCTAATATAATATGCTGCTGGAACTCTAATCACCCCCAAGTGCATAACGTTACACTTACTCACAGTATAGTGACATCTATTTTCGTTTGCCCAAATTTCCAGTATATTCAAATCATTTTGTAATTTCTGAATATCAGTAGCATCCCTGATTGCCCTGCCTATCTTCCCATCATCAGCAAACAAATTGCGAATCGGATGATAGACCCTGCTTGACATCATTAATGTATAGATTGAACAATAATGGCCGAAGGACTGAGGCACACCACTGGTCACCTTAAATCTAGCAGATTCACACCCACTGTATACCACTTCTTGATATCTGTCTGTCAACCATACCCTGATCAAAGTGAAGAGTTTATCCCCCCCCCATATTCTCCATTTTATGCAGCAGCCTTTCGTGTGGTATCCCATCAAATGCCTTTGAAAAATCTAGCATTATCATAGTGTATCCATTCCTTTCACCCAACAAGACCGTAATATGGGCAAATTGCTAAAACACCACCTTCCTTAAGTAAAACCATGCTGCTCCTTGCAGAGTATATCGTGTTTGTTTACCCATTTCTGTATGCGATTTCTTACCATCTTCTCTAAAATCTTTACTACCACACCATAGATACTGGCAAATCAGGTTTGCACCACCCTTGTACATTGTAACTCTCATACATTCCTTCCATTCCTGTGGTATCATTTCTGAGCTGAGATTTAAGTTATACAAACATATGAAAGGCTTTGGAAATTCAGTTGAATCCAGGTTATGCAAGAGTTCTTCAACCTCATTTTCATGAACCTCTAACTCTTCATCCAACATAGCAGTAGCACTGCGCACCATGTTACATACACCTAGTTGATATATCTTAGCAAAGTGAGCACTCATTAACTGAACAATCTCATTAGCTTCCAACACTAAAGTACCAGTTGCATTCAATAAAGTTATTCTTTCACATTCATTCTTTCTTTTGCTTGCGGCATAAGGATAAAATTCTTTTGGATTACCTTTAGCATGCATGGCCAATTTCTTTTCATACTCTGATTTAGCGTATCGAACAATACTGATTAATTTTCTCGCCTGAGCTTTATATATTTCATAATCTCTCTCACTCTTATTCTCACGATATTCTTACCACATCATCTTCTTCTTGTAGATGTCTTGCTTAATAAGGCTGCACATCCAATTCACTCCCAACCTATATATTCTTCGAATACTAGGGATACATTCAAATACCGCCTCATTTAAGCACTTTTTCAAAAGATTCTCATGCATTGGTGCCATTCTTCCCATTCGGTAACTGATACCATGGGAACAAAGATAGTATTCTCCTAAGTTTATCATAATTTCCAGCTTTTTAGTTCAGTATGTAACCTGTTTTAATCGGAGCATCAATACAAATAGATTCTTCCCAAAATCCTTTATCCTCCTCTAATTTGAAAATTATTAAAACTATACAATTCAACATACTTGTCTGTTTCCAATGTCTATGATATCCCTGATTGATATCTTTACCACCTCAGGCGAAAATTGGACTCCAACGTAGAATACATTGAAGCAATTGCTATGACTTTGATTTGTTTTGTTTTTTTTAATATCGAGGTGAAACGCTTGGTTAGTAGTTCTGATCCCCATATTCCAGGTGGGAAATGTTTGCACACGCACGCACGCACGCATACACACACACACACACAAGATAGAATGCAAACCTCGTCCCATACAGACATCAATAATAGTTTTTGTTACGGAAGCCAGAAGAAAACAATAATTTATTGTAACATTTAGGTGATGATTATGGGTGAACATTAAAAATTTCGTCCTTATTATAAAGTACTTCTTTGAGTATAAAAATTATAAAATTTTAAAAATGAACTGTTTTATAGATAGTATCTGAATAGCACATTGTCAACAAATAACAGGGTAGGCGACATTTTGGCGATTGAAAGCATCTGTGTACATGCGTCTATCGTTATGTACAGATGAGTGCTTTTACTTGTGAAGTAGATGGATCATCGTTTGATAGCAGCCAGGCAGAATAATAATTGGATTTACCCTTAGATGCACAGGATCCATCACGTTCGAAGATTTGAAAATTTACGCATGTCTTCAGTATAGCATGTGATAAGGTGGGAAAAAATGGAGTCTGCATTTAGGTAGTTGGTTCTAAAAACTTGTAATCAAAGCCATTGGCTTTACATATTTTCAAAATCCAGCATACGTACTCATTTCACCAAATAACTGAGAATATTTGAAAACAAAGGCCCATTGATACAGAAGCTTGCTTAATGTTGGCTAACTAATTATCATCGTCTGTCAGATATATCCATTCATATTTTTCGTTATTCTATTGCGGTATGGTCATAGCATGATTGATTAATTGAGAAATATGTTTAGCTATAAAATGTTTATGATGAATATTTCATAATGGATCTTTTACACAAATATTTTCATCATTATCATCATTATAAAATCCTTGATATGTACCCTGCAAAAGGTTGTAAATATGCTAGGATGATGTTGCATGATATCTTTACGTTATTAGTGACTTCCAATCAAAATTTTTATACTCAAAGTCTGATTAGTATGATGCTGATCAGCACTCCAGTCTTCATCATGATCAAATTCCTGATATATACTCTCAAAGGGTGTACAGGATATGATAGTACTACATGAAACATTTACATCATTAAGTATCATCAACCAAAATAAAAAAAAGATGGCACTCCAATCTTGTTTGATCAAACATTTCTTTCTTTTAGGGCACATCTTACATCAGTCCGCCTAGATCTTGATGTTCCTCTTTTTTTTCCTTTCTTTTTCCTGCCATTTTAGCAACGAACACATGTTTCCACTCTCCACTCAATTTAAATGACCACACGTAATTTGCTCTACTCATACATTTTTAAAAGCTAACCAATGGCAACTTCCTTCCTAATATCTTATTTTTTAATATGATTCTGCCATTGATTGCTTATTATGTTTTTTTGCATATTTAATTTGCTATTTGCACAAAACATTATACCTAAACAACTGAAATATTTTAGTTGTTCTAGAGGTAAACCACAGAAGAGTCTCCTGAATTTATTTAAGAATATAACTATCATCTGCATAAAATAAAGCGCTAAGCTGAATATCTCCCATACATAGTATTGATTGTAATTACTTATCATGAACCTGATTCCTATCTAGGCTTTTAAAGTTGAGTTTGTTGAGGCTATTCTCCTTCGTAATGTGAATCCTGAGTTACATAGATGAATAACAGTGTAATTGTTTTACATCTGAGAGTTTACATCAAACCGCCTTCCTGTACCTCTTTCAAATCTAACTGTTAACTTACAATTCAAATATAAAGTAAGTATTTCTCAATATCGCGCCTCCGTAGCTCAGTCGGTATTGACGAAGCCCTTTGTTGGAAATACCTGGGTTTGATTCCCGTCAGTGACGTGAGGAAATATATTTATCAAATATATTTTCTCACGTCACGTATATTTGAGGAAATATATTTATCAAATATATATTTATCAAATATATTTCGCTAGTGACGTGAGGAAATATATTTCAACAAAAGGTGAGTTAGGCGGTCTTATATGAAAGTAGAGGGTTGTTTCTTTCGGAAACTGAAGTTTTTCGTCCCCGTGAACACAAATACGGATTACGGGCACGAATATTGCCATTAGGGGTGCAGCATAGGAGTGACGTACCGGCTGCATTAAATTCGTTGTAAACTCCTCAATGGGGGGGGGGGACTCAACCCGTCCTAAAGGAGGGATGAGAAGGTTAGGATTGCTTCACATCATGTCCCATTTACACCATATAATTGTAATATTCTGAACACTAAATTCCTTGACATCTTTTCATTTCTATGAATCTTAAATACAGATCCGTGTTATGTTGCCATGATTTTTCAAATTTTTTTAAAAAAATGCGGAAATCTGATCCTGACAACTTCTGTTTGGCTTGAATCCAGCTTGTTCATCACCAAACTTTTCTTCTGCAATTGTTCTTAACCGTTTCTCAACTGGACCCATGGAAATTTCTCTATAATTTTCACATTCATTATTTCCCTTTTTATAGATAGATAGTATGAGAGCTCTATTCATACTATCTATCTACAGAGTTTTTTGAGCTCCATATTTGAGCCTTCCTGTTTGAATACCATTTACTTTAGTCGTTTTGCATTTCAGGTTTTTGAGAATTTCTACCTTAGAAAATATTGAATGTACTCATAAGTGTATTTACGTTGAATATTTTTTTTATTACATTCAATATTTACTAGGCTTTAAAACTGCATATTTATAGCTGAATTGTATTTTGTATATGTATATTAAATACGACACATTAGACACCCAGGGAACAACTACGTACGAATATGTAGTGTGTGTGTGTGTGTGTGTGTGTGTGTGTGTGTGATGACGCAATGAATGGCCATTACCACTCTAAACACACGCACCCACATTATTATTTTATTTCATTTTATTTATTTATTTTTACTGTTTCAACACGGAAGATAATTTGGATGCTTTCTGAGGGAAGTGACAGAGTTCAAATGTTTGTTCATCTCCACCATCATCTTTCTTGTATATCGCATCCTTTTCCTTTATCATGAATGTTATGGCGTCTGTTGTTTCATCTTTTCACATTTTATCTGGCGTTTCATCTTTTTTGTATTATTCATCTGTCGTGTTTCTACATACAAGACCTAATGTTATTCCTCAAACATGACGTTTATGTTTGTCCTAACCTGTACGATGCTGTCAACTGTTTCACCTTTTTTTTTCTGTGATGGTACACCGTATTTTAACGCTTTTTTTCTCATACCTCATCTAAAATCCATTTCCCAATTTATTTGTACTTTTCAGCAACTTGCACCTAAAAAAGAATTCTTATCAACGTGTAATATTAAAGAGAAACTTGTGAGTCACCGAAGCGAGCTTCATAGGAATAACGTTTGTAGTGACCATATTTAAATTCTTAAAGAAGTTAAAAATTTAATTTAAAATTTAAAGAGTATAAAAAGTTATATTGCGCATTCTTAAGTGTAATGTTACATTTTTAATGTCAACACCACATTGCAATTTAGACACCAGGAGACCAGACCTGCGCAAAATAGTCCAAGTGATTTGTAAAGAGGCAAAATGACATCGTTATATTTATATGTCAAAGTTCATTTCAGCATTCCAATTATCTTTTCAGTTGTACGAGGGTGGTCTGAAACGTTCACGGCCTAGACCAGAGATTACAAAACTATCGGCAAGATGTTTTTTTTTCTAAGTTCGTACAGCTGCCATAAGTATCCATGTGAAATTGTAAGTCATTCTATCAAGTACTGTTTTTTTACAGCTGTCTGAAGCAAAAATGTTGTCTGTATCACTTGAAATGGATAAAATTGAGTATCATGCAGTTATAAACTTTTTTGTAAAAGAAAGTTTAACGCCAAACGAAATTCATTCGAAGTTCATAAAAGCTCATGGGCACTCTTATCCTTCGTTTTCGATAATTAATAAATGGGCTGCCGAGTATAAATGTGGCCGTTCCAGCCTTGAAGATGATCCACGTCAAGGATGTCCAAAAAGTGTAAGAACACCAGAAATCATCGATGAAGCGCACGATATGGTATTGGATGATCCGCGAGTCAAATTGCGTGAAATTGCTGAGACTATAGGCATTTCGAAAGAGCGTGTAGGATATATTTTGCATGAAGAATTGCAAATGAAAAAGCTTCGTGCAAGATGGGTTCTGCGCTTGCTCACAGCAGATCAAAAACGCACTCGCATGAAAATCTGTGAACAGTGCTTGGAACGTTTAAACAAGAATTAAACGGATTTTGTGCGTCGATTTATTACTATGGATGAGACTTGGATTCACCATTGCACACCAGAATCCAAACAACAGTTAAAACAGTAGATAGAAGCCGGTTGTTCAGCGCCAAAGAAGACAAAGGCGGTTCCATCAGTAGGAAAGGTCATAGTATCGGTGTTTTGAGATGCTGAAGACTTGTTCATTAATTATCTTGAAAAGGGTAAAATATAACGGGGGAATATTATTCCGATCTTTTAACCAGACTAGACGAAAAAATTCGTAAGAAAAGACCCGGTTTGCAGAAGAAAAAAAATCATCTTTCATCAGGACAATGCACCTGCCCACAAATGTGTTTTGGCAATGGAAAAAATTAAGGGATCTGCACTATAAATTGTTGGAACATCCACCCTATTCCCCAGATTGGCTCCCTCTGACTTCTATCTCTTACCAAAACTAAAGCTCTTCCTCTATGGTCAGCGTTTTTCTTCGAATCAAGAGGTGATTGCAGCTGTAGAGGGATATTTTGCAGATCTTACTGAAAACAACTACAGGGACGGGATAATGACGCTGGAGCATCGCTGGGATAAATGTATTAGCCTTAAAGGAGATTATGTTGAAAAATAAAAATAATTTTGAAATTATAAATTCGATTTTTCATTGTTAGGCGGAGAAACTTTCAGACCACCCTGGTATTTGCAACATTGAACTAACAGCAATTTTCACATGTCCGCAATTCCAGCCTATTCCAGTCATTGCGTAAGTGCTTCATATTAGCAGGATTCCTGATTACCCTGCCTATTTTTGCATCATCAGCAAATAACTATATGTCGCATTTCAAATCCTCTCCAATGTAATTAATGTATAGATTGAATGAAAATGAACCAAGTAATGATTCTTTTTGTGCATAAATGGTTACCTTAAAACTTACAAGCTCACATTCCCCGTTTACCACTTTTTGATATCTGTCGGTCAGCCATCCTCTTATCAACGCCAATAGTTTATAATCCAATCCCATATTCTCAAATTTATGCAACAGTCTTACATGTGGTATTCTGCCAAAAGCCTTAGCGAAATCCAAAAGTATCGTGGTGTATCCATTCCCCTAGTCTAACAATATTACAGAATATGAACAAGTTGCTAAAACATAACCTTTCCTTAGTAAACCCATGTTGCTCATTGAAAAGTGGAGATTTTGTGTCAACTGATTTCGATATGCAAGTCCTGACTAATGTTTTTAAAATCTTAACCTCCACTCTTCAGATACAAGTAGGATTACCATGCATTATTTCCATTCCTATGGATTCTTCTCTGTTCTGAGGCTTAAATTATATAGCCTATTCAAAGGAACAGCCAGTCAGATGAGCACTTTTAACATCGGTGTTGATATCCCCCCCCTCTATTCCCGAATTCCTATTCAGTTTGTGGAAAATCTCTATTACTTCATCTTCATACACCTGAATTTCTTCATCCAGTAGTGTGTGTAATGCCGTAGGCATCATGGATAACTTGATGGATAACATCATGGATAACAAAATGGCCACTCGTTAGTTGAACAATCGAATCTGCATCAGTCACCCTCACACCACCTACATTCAGTTGAGCTATTCTTTCGTATTCATTTCATTCATTCGTTTACTTGCAGCATAATAATATGATTCTTTTGGATTATTTTTAGCTTCCAAAGCCAGTTTTCTTTCATATTCAGACTTAACTTTCCGCATAACAGCTGTGACTTTTCTGACCTGCTCCTTATCTTTTTTATGACCATCGTCCTTATGCACAGGTATTCTTTCCACATAATCTTTTTCTTAGGAATCTTTTGCATCGATTTCACTCCTGCCCTATTTATTCTCCTAACACTAGGAACATATTCCGATATTGAATCATTGAATTATTTTAGTATATTTAAGTGTATAATCCTGTAAGAGAAATATTTAGTACTGACATTCTTTTTCAATCTCTAAAATTATTGATTTTTTTTTACTCTCCATTTACTTGAGGTGATTATCCTGGCACAATACGCTAACAGGGATGAGGCACCCATTATCTATGTGTGTTTGTGTTTAATCTTGTACCGAAATTACAAAGTTGTTCGCAACTTCCGGTTGCCTCACTTCCGGTTTTGTTACGTGGTTATTATACATACTCAGCGTTTCGCTTCCTGTTAGTAACGGATTATCAGCTTTTAGCAATTTTCTATGCGGAAAGCTGACTGGACTATCTCCTTTGAAAACAACGATCGTGATGGCAGAGGTAAAGAACCTCTAGTAAGTTCGGAAAAGTTAAGGCAATAACTGCTCCCGGAGCTTTATAGCCTATTATTGTGTGTAATAATATTACTAATCAGAGAGATAACTGACGTACCTCCTGATCTCTTCAGTAGATTAAAAAATAAGCCAAAAAAAAAATTAAAAATTGAATATCACACGAAGGTGTAATTTTTTTCCCTCCTAGAAATTTGGGCTTTTCATCCTACAATTAGATATTAGATAAACAAACCAGAGAACACAGCAACAATTAACGGACAAAATACACCGGCTTCGTATCATTAGCTGCTCTGGTTGTAATTCCAACCGACCCATTCTGTAACTTCAGCACACTCACGAAGTCTTTTGTCGCCCCGCACTCAACGTCTTTTGCTTCAGTTTATATTAACGAGTACTGTTTCCTCTAATATTGATAAATATGATATAATATACTGTTAATTTCCGTAAAATAAGCAACACGAATATTTAAACTCTAATAGTCTGAGACAATGTGATGTAAGGATTTCGTTTGTGATGTGGCTTTTGTGATACATTAGTGAACTGTGATGTTTGATTCGAGGTTTTCTGCTATTGGTTGTTTTATAATGTAATGTGTTTGCTTTTTGAATGTTAACTTCACTGACTTTGAAATGGTCAGGTTAGCTTTCGAGGGCAGCAGGCCAGAAGTGTTGGTTTGTATGAATGTATGCGCATTTCTAATACAGTAGGTCCTCGATTTTCGCTGTTTCGCTCTTTTGCCTCTCCCTTTCAAATATAACCATGATCCTTATACTCGTCACGTGCTTCGTTCTTTCTCTCTTTCGACCTTGCTTGCGCTTCTTCTCTCAATCGACTCGCAAGAATCAAAACACTTAAAAAGATGAGCTTCCGTTCATTTTTATTGCATTTCTGTATATTTTAGTGTGTTATTTACCTTTCGCAAGCATGCGCAAGTGATATATAGTTCGTTATTTCTGTTTTTCGTCAGCCAAAATGCATTTGGAAACTAAATAAAGGCTAGGCTAGGTTCCGCTTTTTGCGGATTTCAGGTTTTTTTTGGCGATTAAGTGGGGGCAACACAAACACAAAGAAAATCTTTATAAAGAAATATAAGGCGATTCTTTAAGTCCATGTTTATTTAAACATCATTATTTACGAAATAATAACAGCAATTAAGAAATAATTAAATTAAAAATTAAATTAAAGCAATTAAATTAAAAATAATTAATTTAGTTGGATATGCAAATGATGAAATGTTAATTGCAGAAAATAAAGATGATTTTAACGGCAATTGTTTAAATTTCAAATTTGGTTAATTTTAAATTATGTAATTACAGCCCATAAAGGAATATATATTTTTTTTTGTTTAAAAAGAAGTTAGAAAAGGATAAACATCGCAAGAGAATGGACGCAGAAATAAAAATCAAATTACAAGAAACTGGGAAGAACCAAGTACAAAAAGCATTGAAATTGGACAAGCTGAAGCTTAAAACAAAAAGAATAAGACACTAAGAAAAACTACGTTTTATTTCTTTTATTACTTATCTGTAAGTGCATGAAATATATGTACATTTTAACTGGACCATTTTTAGGAGTCTTCTCATAAATACTTATTTTCCTTATTCAGTTTATTGCGTGGCTGTTTTGCAACATCAAATAATCAATGAGTTACAGTTCTACGTGAATTTCCTATAAATTATAAAACAAAGAAGCAGAATTTAAATAAAATATTACATTGAGATATATTATGGTTAATACATACAGCGGCAGGAAAGCACGTTGTATCCCCAGTGCATTATTTAAATTTTGTACGTAATTTCAGATTCCTTTTATACTAATTTGAAAATTGAAAATAATCAGTAAAAGGAATATTATAGAATATTACGATATTTCTGGCAGTTTACTCGTACAGCAGATTACCGAAAAGAGAGGGAAGGAAGCAATGTTATTATGAATCAAGGAAAAGTCAATAAATAAACCATGAGATCTGGAAAACGAAATCTTTCAGATTAATGGTTGCTTGCTAGTTGGTCCCAGAATTTCTCATAGCAAATCGTGTCAGATTAGATATAAGAATCCCGCTGCTTCGGATAGTTGCAAATTTAATGGGAAATCTCAGTATATATTTAATTACTTTAGTTCTATTTAATTACTTTGCAGCATAAATAAATTTCGAAGAGACTTCATAAGTAATCAAAGCCTTCAAGAATACTCCTATTTCAATAAAATATCTAATTAATTTAATAAGTAATGAATCCAAAGTTTCTCATCCTTTCAAACAGAAGCAGTAAATTTCAACACATCATCACCTATGACATTTGAAAGTATTGTGCAACAGGATATTTTTTTTACTTTATTATTTATAATACTATTATAAATGAAGAATATTATTCTTTGTATTTCAGAACATTTGATAGAAAGAAATCTTCAGAACTGTATAAACGACGGAACTTTACCTTAAAATGGTGATAAATTCAAAATCCCTTTTTTTTGGGGTGGGGGTGGGGGGTGGAAGATGGACTAAGTCCTTGACTCTTCATCCATTCATCAAATTGAAGAAAATCTGTGTGGATGGGTGCAAGGTGACCACTCACCAAAAATATTTTGTACCAACTTATGCAGGAAAAAGGTACTAGATCTGAAAAAAAAAGTACTAAATTTTTATTTGCTTTGTTTCATTATATTTAGGGCATTTTACGATATTATTACCTTATTATCATAGATGAACTCAATGTAAAACCGCTAAATTAACACATGTACAACAAATATGAAAAGAAAAAAAAACTCGCCTCACTGTAGTCATCTATGAGACCAAGAGTTGTCAATCATCATAACAGAAGTCCCAGTTTCAACTCTAGCACTTAACATGTGTGTATTAATTTACCATATAATTTTTAGTCTAATTTTAGTGGTTAAAATAATTTAACATTAAATTTTCAGTTATTTATTATGCTATTTACATATATACAGGGGTTTCCACCCACAAGAAAAACACTGGAAGTATTTATTCATTATTTTTATCAGATTTTGCGAAATTAGTTAACTCTTCAGAAATAGTCAAGTCTGTAGCTGATGAATGTTTCGATTTTTATTTTGTCAAAAAAAAGTCCATTCATCAAAAAAAGTTTTTTTTTTTTGAGATTTCTTTGCGTGAAACTACAGCCAAAGCATTTTTAATAAGACAGTTACATTTAGTGCGTCCACACTGTATTTTCTTAGCAATTTCACTATCAGGAGCAATTGTTTTCAGTAGAGTTGGAAGAGTATCCATAAGCCAAAAAAGCATATTGTTCGACATCCAGGACCGTTCCGGGGTGCAAAATTATCTTGCCCCCCCCCCCACTGACATTAAAAATTAAAAGATCCCGAAGTACAATAACACGTTACGAATCATTTTATTATACTGCACATTAAGAGGAATGTATATTAAAAAATAGTAAAAAAAAACCTTATTTTTATATAATAAACAAACATACTCTTATAATGTAACATGGGACACAACAAGAAAAGAAGAAGAGACTCTCAGAATAAATCAGCGTGCAATAGAACTTAGGATTTGTAACATCAGCAAAATGGAACATGTTAGAAACAGGGAACTAAGAAAGAGATCAGGCATAAAAGATGTGGTAACCAGTATATGAAAGCAGGTTGAGATAGGCAGGTCACATAGCCAGACTCAGGGATAACAGATGGACATATAGAATCTTCAACTGGCAACAAGAAAAAAGAGAAAACCAGGAAGACCACCTACAATATGAGAAGATCCACTAGTGAAATCTATGGGTATAACATGGAAAAGAGAGGCTCAAGATCGAGATCGTTGGAGGCATCTTTGTGACCTGCACTCATGGAGAAATCCTAAGTGAAACACAAGTCCATCAAGAAGAATATTCAACAAACTCCTAGACTGCTTGTGCAGTGTGCTGAGAGAAGTGATTAAAGTAAGTTGTGTTGAAGCTCGTACCATTTATTTCACTACCAAGCGACTCAGCCCCTCACTGAAATCTCTCGCATTCGAAGGTGACAAATATGCACAAACAGTTCAGTGTATTATTTATTCCCTATTTTTAACGCCTCTAATTTGTGCTGCCAGGATTCACTGTACCCTTTGCCGGTACGGAAGGGGCCTGTCTGCATGATATGCACATAAACTTAATTTTGCGTCTTTAATTTGTTTTTCCGACTGGTAGTATTTGGAACTGGATTTAAACAAGGACATTATATCTAGTGTGCTTCTTTTAAATTCTACATTCTGCTAGTGTTTTGGAGTGTTTGCATAACGAATCAATAGAAATTTGCTACTACCATTAATGCTTATATCTCAAAATTTACAATAAGCAGCGTGTCCTTTACTCTTACCTGAACTGATCCAGGATTTAAGAATGGGATCCTCCAACCATTCTTCTTTGAATTTTTGCTTATATGATTTTTTCATCTTTTTAGATGAATCTTGTAAACTTGAATCTGAATTTGAATCATAACTATTATCACTTTCTCTTTTATCTGAATTACCTTTGTCAGAAAGGGTTTCTTGTGAGTGGGGAAGAGAAAAATATTAAAATCAGTAGGCTAACTCTCATCTTATTATTGTTATTATTATTATTATTATTCGGAAAGAAGAAAGTACTAGATCTGTTGGTGAACGTACTAGAACACTAAAAGTTTATAAAAAGTACTAGATCTAGTACAAAAGTACTAGACGTGGTCACCCATCATGGGTGTTATTGAGCTAAAAGATCTAGTCATGGCTGAGTAACGGCAATAGCCGAGCCTCAGTTAAAACTTCATTGGCTACTGTATAAGTAAAGCCATCTCTAAAAATTAGGACGATTCCTAGACCACTCGATAGTGGCTGAAAGACCGTCCAACTCAGCGTTGGCTTCACTCAGCGACAGGCTTTCCCCACCACCGCTCATATTCCAGGGAAACGCATCCACCGACACAGCCCCTCACCGGGCCATGCTGGAGAACACAATCTCCGGAGACTTAAAATGCTCTCTCAGGCCCCCCACCGCACCGGGAGCAAACCTAAGAGAGCGAAACTCAGCGTCCCAGGGGGTAACAGCAACAGCCGAGCCTCATTTAGAACTTCATTGGCTACAGCATTGCCGATGTTTAAGTAAAGCCAACTCTAAAAATTTAAGACGATTCTTAGACCCCTCCATAGTGACCGAAAGACCGTCTAACTCAGCGTTGGTTTCACTCAGTAACAGCCTCCCCCCCCCCCCCCCCCCCAGTGGCCCCTGCACCACAGCCGGAGGCACAGCGGCCACAATCAGGGCCTTCAAAAATAGAGTATATCAAAGGCAAACAAGACGTTATGCAGATGCGGCCCGTTCAAACAAGTCAACACCAGAACAGAATCAGTAAACAGCATCTACTAACCTGACCGCTGTTATTACTGCCTCTCTAGCAAACATACTACGAGACTTCAGCCGAAAGTTTAGAGCTCCAAGACTTTTACACAGAGATATCAGCCAGATGTTGTTCTAATAAGCGAGACACATCTAAGATCCCCGGACAACCCTAAAATAAGGGGTTATCTCCTATACAGAACCGACAGGCTAAACTATAGAGGGGGTTACACTTCCATCTTCATTAAAAATTATATCAAACACCATTCTATAAATAACTCTCCAACCACTAACCTTGAGATCACAGGCGTGGAAGCTTCTATCTCACCTACTGATCACTCTATCTGGCGATTACTGAGGAATATCAGAAACAAAGGCAGATCCCTTCCCCCTATACTTTCTGACCAGGGCCTTATTCACACAGAAGTAGAAAAACAGAAAATCCATAGCAAAAAATTTAGAAGAGCAGTGCAAAACCTTCATATGAAAACTCAGACTTCAATCACTTGTATAAAATTCACAGACAGGTCAGACACTCATTAAAACTCCCTGATACCGGTGCTGGTCCTATTGCACCCACATTACCTGCCGAAATATATGATATCATAAAACATTAATGAACCAAAAAGCTCCTAGTCCAGAAAGCATCACAAATAAAGTGATCAAGCTGCTGCCCTGAAAAGTTGTAGTGCATCTGGGCAGTATAGTGAAACCTTAAGATTGCATAATAAATGCAATGTTAAGGTTTCACTATTTTCCTCTCCCCTGGAAACAGGCTAATGTAATTCCAATACATAAGCCAGGCATGGACCCACATCTGCCTCAAAATTATCGTACTATTAGTCTTATCTCCAACTTGGGTAAAATTGCAGAGAAAGGCATGCTCTCACGACTTCAATCTTCAGTAAATGAACTAAACATCCATCCTAAAGAAAAATTTGGTTTTCGGCAATACTATAGTACTACCCAACAAATCCTCAGACTAGTTGAATAATTACCACCAGCTACAACTGGCATCAATACACTGGCTCTTGTTTTTCTTGATTTATCCAAAGAATTTGACAAAATTTGGCACTTTGGATTGTTACATAAACTTATCTCAGTCGGTATCTCACTGAAAATGGTGCATTTAATTAGATCATCTCTACAGAACAGAACCATACAAGTTAAAATCAATGGTACTACCACATCTCAGTGCCATATCGTGGCCGGAGAACCGCAGGGATCCATACTGGCTTCGTTACTGTTCTCTATATACATGTTAGGCATTCCGCTCAACCCAATGTTATCCACCATGCCCTATATGTGGATGATACAGCATTATTAGCCAGATCTCTTCGACCACACCTTATTACTAAAAAAACTCAAGAAAATCTTCTTAAGTTAGAGAAATGGTTTTTCAAATGGACACTACAAATAAATCCCCAAAAGAGATCAGCCATTCTCTTCACGAAAAGATCGATATCACCTTCTACAGGAGACGTCTTACTATTCAATATTAAAATTCCCTGGCAGACAGAAACAAAATACCTTCGTGTCGTGCTCGAAAAAAAATTAACTTTTAACCAGCATATGAAGACTACGTGTACAAAGGCATCTAAAGCCATCGCCCAGATCTACCCTCTAATTAACAGGAACAGCAAGCTAAACATCAGAATCAAATTGCTTTTATACCAGCTGATGATTCGTCCCATAGTAACTTACGCTTCTCTAGCCTGGAGCCATACCTCCAACACTAACATTCTCAAACTGCAACATGTACAAAACAAGTGCTTGCGAATGATTCTAAACCCCCCAAGGTTCGTCAGAAACAATCAACTTCATCGAGATACAAATAGTACTTAAGTCTTCTCTTTCCTACAATCTTTAGCAACAAAGATTTTCCTAAAAACGTCCATACACCCCAACGATCTCTCTCTATATATCTATATCTATGTATATATATATATATCTGTGTTGTATGTGTGTGTGAAAAGGATATAAAAATATCAGAGAGAACCTTACAAGTACTGGATTTCTACATAGCAGAATGTATAAAACAACAGAGATTAACGTTTAAATGGAAGAAAGAACTCTGGCTATAGGCATCATGGATTATGCGTGCGTGTAAGGTCTCGCGATCTTCAATATTGAATGGAAGAGCTGTGAGAGTCTGGCAAACTATAGCTTAGGTTGCTATTAATGTTAACGGGATCAAGAACGATTTCCTTAGATTCTAGAATCCGTCTCTCTAATTCGTCATAACATCTGTGAACGTTGTTAGTTAAATCCCAGCGTATTTGATGAGGGAGGCTTTCTTCATTAGAGTTTTTGCCGGAAATAATACATGGCTGGACAAGGTGCTGGCTCAAGTTCTGTTATTGTCTCGCTCTCTCTGATGCTCTTCTAGGCGGGGTTCGATGGCTTTCTCCGTTAGACCGTAGTTGGGGGTATGCCGAAATCGCAGAGAGCTTTGTAGACGCCAGGATATTGAAGATTATTATGTTTGTCCTTTGGACGGCTTAAGATTGAGCGAAGTTTGGGTAAAAGTAGTGAAAAAGTCTTGATATTGTATTTCCTTAAACGTTTTGCTAAAACTGGTGATAGAGATCTAATATAACGTGAGGAAATGCAGCACTCTATCAGACACCAGTTTTAACAAAAATTTCAGGAAATACAATGTGAAGACTTTTTTCACAGAGCTCTCTGCGAATGCGGTAAACCGTAGCACGGTTTACCGCAATTAGTTGTATCCTCATTGAAATTAGTTGTAATTCCTTTGGAATTAGTTGTATCCTCATTGTGTTATTGATGGTGTCTTTTAAACAGACATTTGTAGTTCTCCTAGAGAATCCATTGTTTTGAAGGTATTTTGTTGGCATTTCAATTCATTGTGAAGTTCTTGTTCGTCTTACAACAAAGATCTTGCTCGATGACCCAGAGTTGAGATGATGCTGAACTTTTGTGGTGGATAATGGTGCGAGTCTGCGTGAAGGTACCTATTGGTGTGCGTCGGTTTTCTAAAAAGGGAGAATTTGATATGTTCAGATGACTTGGTTAGTAGAATATCCAAGAAAGAAAGAGAGACGTCCAATTTTAGCTTATATGTGAATTTCATAATTGGATGTATATCGTTCAGGTGATTTTGAAATATTTTGAGGTTATCTAGACCATGTGGCCAAAGCAAGAATACGTCATCTATGTAGCGGAGCCATATCTTCGGTTTTAATGGAGAGGAAAAAATTGCCTTTTCTTCGAAGTCTTCAAGATAGATGTTTGCAAGGACCGGAGATAATGGACTTCCCATTGCTAATCCGTACTTCTGTTTGTAAATACTGTTTTCGAATTTAAAATATCCCGATTTGACACAGTGCGATACCAATGCAAAGATCGTTTTAGAAACCTTGTTCTTTAAAAGAGTAAGAACCACTTCAGTGGGAACATTTGTAAAGAAAGACACAATGTCAAAGCTGGCCATAACATCCGAGTTGAACAATTTGAAGTCTTTAATCTTGGAAATAAAGTCAGATGAGTTTTTAATGAAGGAAGAAGATTTTCCTTTGAAGAATTTTAGAGAGGAGGAGAAATATTTTGACAAGATGTAGGTAGGAGAATCGATACCTTCGACTATCGGTCTTAAAGGAATATCTTTATCTTCCTTATGTATCTTAGGAAGGCCATAAAGATGAGAGATAAGTGGGTGAAGGGAGCAGAATGAAAGGCGCATGTTCCTAGGCAATTCTGAACCCGAGAAAGTATAACAAAAACCTTTAATAAATCACGACTAGTTTCATCGGTGTTCCGACTTCTTCAGGCGAGTAAGAAATAACATAAGACTTATAAAAATAACACGGTAAAAAACATGGACTTTCCAGCTTAATAAAAAGAAGCAGAATAGTAACAGTCATATTTGAATAGGTGACCGCGTGCTACTGTTGGCATGAGTTGAATGTGTGTGACAGCTAATTTTACAGCGCTGGTATTGGATTACTGCGCTATGGAATAAGGCAAATTGTAGCTTAGATTGTTGTTCAAGTATGAAAGGTCCAGAACTATTTCTTGTGATTCTATAATTTATATATATATATATAAATTATAGAATCAAAAGAAATAGTTCGACCAACACTTGCAGGCGCAAACTTGACTGACTTGTCTGTTTGCTTACTTGGGAAATGGAGTAAAAAACCAGGTTTATATTTAAAATAACTTGGCATCTTTAACATATATTATATACAAGGTAAAAAGCTTTCTACATCTATCTCTCATCCTGAGATTTTTATTTAATAAGGCCAAAGCACCTTATGGTAACTTGTGTTGGTAAAATATTTATAAACTCTGTATTACTTAAAACATTTTTAAAATAGTTAGCCATAAAAATGGCTAACTATTTTAAAAAATCACTCATTAGAATGAAATAATTTAGTTACCGATATAAAACATTTCACAAAGTTATTTTTAATGGCATACTACACTACTTTCATGTATACTATGTTCCAAATTTTGACCGCCAAAATTTGTCTTCTGCTATAGTACGCCCAGAGATTCGAGACCATTCGACACTTCTGCGCATGTCACAAAAAGGAGAATCCATTCCGATAATAGGGTAATCAATCCGTCTTCTGGGATGAGCTGTTTATTATTACACGTCAGAAAATTAACTTCTCTTTTATGATTATTGTAGTTTTTAAAGTGGTAACTATTTTGATTGTATAACAGTAGGGAAAGTTTATCTATAAAGCACGAGATTTCGCGTGTTGGCAACCAATTCGTACGTCTCTCCCCTTCAATGATAACGTCCAAGAGTTAATTAAATCTCATTCTGAAGGACTGAGTGATTCCGACCTGCTCACTTTAGATGCACAGCGGAAAGATCCCGAAGAATATGAAGAAAATGTAACCACTGATAGTCAGCCCAAAGAGATTTCACAGAAACAATTTGAAATTATTTTTCCTACAATAGAAGTTTTTAAGCAGCAATGCTTGAAGGCTGACCCTGATGAAGAGAGAAGCAGTAAAATTTCCAGAAGAGTAGAAAAGGCAATAGGGCCATTCCGTCGGTTGTGTGAAAAAATTAAACAAAATGCCCGCCGAACTACGTTAGCTCAATTCTTTGTTAAGAAGTAGAATAATAAATTGTATTCTAAATATATTTTATTATCTTTCAGCTTCATGGTTTTCCTTTAACTCGGCCCTGATATATACCTTAATTCTTTTATATAAAAAAAATTAAGATTCAAAAAAGAAATTTGAGGAACCAATTATACTTTTTCCCATAGGTTATTATATTCGATTACTGCGTTTTCGATTAACGTGCCTGTTTTAAAGAAGGCATTAGGCGCAATAATCGAGGGGTTGCTGTATTGTGCAAAGAAAAGGAAGAAACGGTAGACCACATTATAAGTGGGTGCAGCAAAATCGCACAAACTGAGTACCGTAAAAGGCATGGTAACGTAACTAAGATAATTCACTGGCATTTGTGTAAAAAAGTACGGGTTTAAGTATCTAAAGACTATTGGAAGCATAAAGTTCACCAGAAAGTGGTTGAGAATGAAAAAGCTAAAATACTCTGGGATTTCAAAATCCAGACTGACAAAAGCTTGGAATGTAATACACCCGATATCACAGTGGTTGAAAAAAAGTGAAAACAAGGGTGTTAAGTTTATCGAAATATCAGTACTAGAAGGTCGTCGGATTGACGACAAAGAAAATGAAAAAATTACAAAGTATCGCGATTTGCAAGTCGAAGTTGAACGAACCTGGCAAAAGAAAACGAAAGTTGTTCCTATAATAATAGGTGCTTTAGGCGCCATCCCTAAAACATTGAAAAAACATCTGGAAGCACTCGAGTTAGATGGATTAAAAATTGGGCAGCTGCAAAAGGCCGCTTTCTTCGGCACAGCTTTCATTTTCAGAAAGTATTTCCACAACTCATAGGCCCTTGGGTAGGGCTCGACTTAGTGGAATATAACCAGCCTTTTACTTAAGACTGAGGAAGAAAATCAAGCTTTGATGAATATAATATATATTAGTTTACATAATTCATTTAAATATTAAACAGATCTTGTTTACAGTAAAATCACGGTATATATATATATTAGTCTAAATTTAGAAATTAAACAAATATGTTATTAAAGGGATTTAGAAAATCTATGTATCTCTCAAGAAGCTAACCTACTGTGAATACAGTCATTTCGAAAATTTCACTTTGAGTAATGGATGAGCATAGTGTCTGAGCATAATCTATGAGTGTTTACGAGTTGTTCTATATTAAATTTAAATACTTTTGTATTCAGTGAAGCAGAGCTAGAAGTTGCAAAACAAAGTTAAATAAAAGATCAGTTCGAAGATTTAAAATTGCCACTAATCAAGATCTTTCCAGTTTCTCTTCGACATTTCTAAACAGTAATCCAATGAAGGAATGAATTCTCAAGGTGAAACATTTCGGCATTTGTTCATTCTAATGGCTGCTGAAAAAGAAGGGAGATTAGAGGTTAAACCCAAACTTAATTTATTACATAGTTTTGTCAACTGGCATTCGTCTCAGAAGACATGCGACAACAAAAGGGTTGAGGATATTTTATCCGGAAAGACTGAGGTCGTGAAATACGAAATAACCAATAATAAACCTCACAGACAGACCACAAGGGGAGATGCTAATACCAAGACAGCTAAATGACGGATCTGACGATTTTTTATAAAAGGTCTTCTGGTAAATTAAGTTTCGTTTGGTGGGTTACAAACAAACAAAACTACTTCTTCCAAAGCACCATCTGTTGATAGAAAAGTAATGAGATTACAAACAGTAAAGTGGAACTAACTTAAAGAAAATGAGTGACAGAGAGAGAGAATAACAAACATTATTTACGTAGGAAGGAGTAGGAAAGCTGATAAGTGGTTTTGCAATATATTTTGAAGACGTGTTTAGCAAATTCAATGCTGTGCACTTCTACCATCAAATACTCATTAAATTCTTTATTAAAATAGTCATTTACGGTAAAACAATTCCCTCGTGTGTGTGTGTGTGTGTGTGTGTGTGTGTGTGTGTGTGTGTGTGTGTGTGTGTGTGTGTGTGTGTGTGTGTGTGTGTGTGTGTGTGTGTGTGTGTGTGTGTGTGTGTGTGTGTGTGTGTGTCGTAAGGTCCTTCGAGGAATACTGCATTAGCAAGGCACATGTTTTTAAAGTGTAATTTTCTAATCACATCATTGCGAATGAAATTCCGAGTGACGTTTTCTTTAGCAGTTGTTAAGGGCACGTGGAAAAATGTACAAGCATGCATTACGTCCATTTGTCCGTATGGAAGATATTTTGTAGCCCCGTGGAAGCGTTTACGGCTATATCTATCGGTCTGCATCTGAAGAGAATTCTTGGTTAGATTCTAGTGACGAATAGAGAAACTCTGTAAACTTTTCTTCGACTGGATCTGGAGTTAAGTCGATTTCTCTCTCTCTCTCTCTCTCTCTCTCTTTCTCTCACACGGGCAAGGAGTAAACGCAAGGAAATCGGCCGTAAGACACAGTATTTTAGAGAATGAGTGTTAGGATTAGCGACCTAACTATTGCCACCACGAGATGGTAATAGTTGTCTGCAGTAGGCGCCCCCTGGGTGGCAATTAAAATTACTAATAATTATGGGCTAGGTGTTCTATGCGTGACTAGCAGTGTAGGCTAGATGCCCCCCAGTGATCGTCAAAAGTTAGTTACGGCTAAATCTCGCTTACTCCCTTTAACAATCAAAGGAGTTGGCAATTTTTTTTCCTGAAGGAACATTGAAAGTAACTTGCAATAAATTAAATGTACTAGATTTTATTAAAATTTCGAAATGAATCCAATTCAAACTTGAATTGATATTTTTAAATGTTTCGTAGTGCTTCAAAATTTGTTTAGCCATTCTAACTTTTTTTTTTTCAATCAGTCCACTTTATTGTAACACAAAGGAATGATTTTATTTTTTTGAAATAATTACATTTAAAACTTCTTGGTTAAAAATGTTTTTTAGTTATAATATAATTCTGTATAATTCTTTAACGCTTTGCAGTCTACTGTTGTAGAATGCAGAGCGATAAAGCGATATAAAAACAAACCTTTGTTTTTTCCCCAATCCCAAAACAATCCCATCAACGAAAGTATTAAAAATGAGAGAATGTGGCAGCATCTTAAGGATTGAAAAACCTGGGACGGTAATGGATGGCAATTCTGTAGCCAATGAAGTTCTAACCGAGGATCGGCTATTGCTGTTACCCTCCTGCCATGCTCAGAGCTTTAATAGCTCAATAATCCCTTATCCCTACACTGTCCTCTACAGATAACGGGGAAGATGAAAAGCATTCTTGCTTCGCCCCTTTAAGCCAGTCCTTAGAAGGATATAATAAAGTAGATGGGAAATTGAGGCGGTGATTAATACCCTCGGAGGGTAATGGATGGCAATGCTGTAGCCAATTAAGCTTTAACCGAGGCTCGGCTATTGCTGTTACCCTCCTGCCATGATCAGAGCGTTATATATCTCAATAACACCTTATCCCTACACTGTCCTCTACAGATAATGGGGAAGATGAAAAGCATTCTTGCTTCGCCCCTTTAAGCCAGTCCTTATAAGGACTAAGCATTTTCAGTCTTTTTTTTCCTGATGCATTACGACCCACTAGTTAGTGTTAAGTTATACAAGAATATGAGGTTTTGGTATTGTACAACGTCGTTATAATTTATACTTTGATGTTCATGTTTCCAGTGAAAATATTTACTTAAGCAACTTACTGCCATGAAAGCCAAGTAATTCACATAGAAATAAATTTAAACGCGTTCAATATCAAGTATTGCTGTTAATTCGCAACAAGACTTTTCAACTGAATGTTTTCGGCGTGTTTATATTTATAATGAATATCTTTATATGTTAATTTTTATTCAGTAAATGTCATTATTTCACCACCATTTTGTTTGATTATGGAATAATTAAGCTAAATAAAGAACTCGGTTAGTTGCTTAGTAGTTAGTAAGGGATCTTTCATTAAAGATTAACATATCAATAGCATCAACAGGGTGATCTGTAAGATAAGTCTGTAACGTAAGCAATGTTTGGGAAGTCTCTGGTGTAGGGAAAGTATAGTCCATTAACTCCCTACAAGTTTCTATGAGAAAGTCAAGAATAGGATAGTGGTCAAATATTCAAGTGTTGTTAGGTTTCTTTTTTATGGTCTATGTTTGTCTTACTAAGACTTTAGTGTCTTCCTTTTAATGTGGTTCTTTACATTCACTATGGTAATCTGTTGAGAGCTTCTGCACTTTTAATTCGTACAGTCTTTGAGTTTTACGATTTTTTTATGAATATTTCTGTAACTCGAGTTCATAAAAATGTGTAATTTTTGTGTGTTTCCTTGTCTAGTACAACAGATTCTGGTAGAATAGTATTAAAGTTTTAGATAGGAAGCTTGAAGTGTTATCTTGGGATGCGTTCAGATCGTTAGCAAGCAGATTTTATGAGTTTGTCTGTTGTGCACCTGCTTGAAAGACGAACCATAGCAAGAGAAACTAGTAATGGCAAACATCGTATTTTACTTTTTCTTAGGATTGGGAGGAATGGAGAAGTAACTGTTTTACAAACAGAATCCCATTCGGCTCCAGAGAAGGACCAATTGTATGACATAATTTTAAACTGTCCCTGAAGTTTTCTAGGAATTATAGCTTCAGGGAGGCAAGCTGTGATAAGATCTTTATGTCGTTGTTGCTGGCGATGATTTAAACTTTAGTGCCTGAATTTTTAAAGAAATAAGTTCTTGGCGCATTTTAGAGGTTTTTTTTTATTAGATTGTTCCATCTGTCAGCGTTGACATTATTTTTAACGTCTCTTACAGTTTTATAAGATTTCTCCCACAGCAGTATTATTATGCCTATAAAAAATCTTCTTATTCGTTGAATTTTTCGGGCTTAGTTTCTTTTGCTTATCAAGAATTTCTTACGAAAATAATTAGTCTTTTGTATATTTTCTAGTTCGTTTTCGAGAAATAAATTCGGATAAATCAAAATATAAGGCTTAGCTATATATTTGTTGTTCTGTTACCTGCAAGTCTAGCCTTTCCATCTGCCAAAGTGAGCTGCACTGTTTGATTATCCTTTGTAGTTGATAGCTACTTTTTTTTTTCAATTGAATGTAAACATCCGTTCGTCACAATGCATTGGACTTATCGTTACTTGGCAGACAGATTTGAAAAAGCTTGAATACGAAATGGTTAGAGTTCTAGGACATTTTCTATAGTAATAAAATTTTATTTCAGATGACAGGTCCTTCAGACATTTGCTGCACTTCATGAATTACCTTGCCTTTTTTATTCGAATGCCGTGTGACTAGTAAGAGTTTGCCTATTTCCTTTTCCATCGCTGGTGACCGCTGTCCATGTGTGGAGGGTTGTGGAATGTCCTCCCACGGATGTCTCTGCTTTGAACACATAATTTAAAAACTACTTCGTTGACTTCAATTATTTTTACATCATCATCATCATCATCATCATAACCAGTATGGTGAGATATATACCTTTAGATTAAATAACTGAAAAAATTAACCATCTTAAACTCCAATAAAGGGAAATGCCATAGAAGCGTGAGCCATCTTGTATGCTAAAAGTAGACCATAATAATCAAACATAATAATAATTATGTTTGATAATAACCTTTATTTTTATACAGGATATATATGCGATGAAAATGTTGTTTAGCATATATCTCCTGTATAAAAATAAAGGTTATTATCAAACATAATTATTATTATGTTTGATTATTATTGTCTACTTTTAGCATACATTTTCTTGAGAAATAAAAATAAAGCAGAGAAGAAAAATCGGGATTAGCTTTTCATTTCTCAAGAACGAAACATACCATAGAGTGGGATAGAAGCACAATTCCTTACATAGAGGAGGACTTCCGCTCCCGAATTTTTAAAGAGGCCACAACAGTTGCCCGCTGTATACAAAACTTTAACAGGAACCAAGGACTAATCTTGCCCTTGATCTGGAAGACCCTTATCAGATCCTTCAACTCGCCAGAACTGAATTATAGTGCCAACTATAGTTGGCACTATAATTCATGAAAATGAAAGTGATATCATGCACGCTCTATGCATGTATTGTACGAGCTCTGTTCTTTGTTTAATATAATTGGAATCGGTTGATTATAGTTTGTAACAGTTTTTTTACTTTTTAGTGCCTTACATCAGTTATGTACCCTGAAGATGCCAACAGCCGTAGTTGGTGAAACTAGTTGGTATAACATCGTTGTTTATTATATGCACTTGATCAATATAATCCCATTAAAAGTCTTTCCAGAGCTTTTTTGGTCAAGAAAATTAAACGTTTTTTAAAATGAATATTATTATTATTATTAATACTAACATTATTAATTTTAATTTTTCATCATATTCAGTGGAACAACAGATGAACTTATCAATTTCAAAGATTATCTCAACAATTTGCATAACACCATAAAATTCACTTTAGAACAAGAAAAAAATAAAAAAACTTCCTTTTCTGGATATTCTATTAGAAGTTAATGAAGAAAGTAAACTCTCCTTCTCAGTATATATAGGAAGCTGACAAACACTGGAAGATTTCTAAATGCAACCTCACACCACCATCCTTCACAAAAAATAAGCTTAATTAAAACTCTTCGAGACAGAGCATACAATATCTCCAGCACACAAGAAAGATGTAATGAAGAACTAAAATACTTAACACAAATCCTCCAACAGAATGGATATGAAACAAAAACCATCAAGAGAATCCTTAAAATGCCTCCAGCTAACAACACAATAAAACAGGATTACAAAAACGCAATCTCGCTTCCTTATATCAAAAATCTTATAGATAAGCTAGCCAAATTAATGAACAAACACAACATAAAAGTAGCCTTCCTTCCTATGGAAAAAATCTCAAGATTCCTACATCCACCAAAACCACCTCATCATCCTCTTAAAAATCCAGGTGTCTACAAAATCCATTGCTCTTGCGGGATTTGCTACGTAGGACAGACAGGAAGATCTGGAGAAATACGCATGGCTGAACACCAAAAAGACGTACAATACAAAAGAGAACAAAAAACGGGTCTTGCTTTCCATACCACTTCCACTGGACACGATGTACTCTGTTAAAAAACGACGATGTCATACATAGAAAACAACAGTTATATAAGAAAATTTAAAGAAGCTGCTCATATGCTAAAAAACCCAACCCAATGCAATAAAAATCAAGGTTTAATTCTCCATCAAGTGTGGTCAGCTCTAATAAAAAATCTACCTCAATCTGAGCTCGGACTGTATGAACGAGAACAAGAACACGTGACATCGTCCAGTTTTGTTCAACGTCAATAATGTTTTATATCTGCATTCTGTTATTTGAGTTTTATAAATAGCCAGATAGCCAGATGGTTATGATTTGTATTTATTAAATCACTTGTTGAAACTTTAAGTTACACTATTTACCCCACGAAGATGTGAATCCTACGATTTACGAAACTTGTCGGGAACTATTATTTCAGTGTTTTATATAACTGAATAATAAAAAAAATGTGGTGTAATCACCGAAATAAATACTAACATTGTTAAAGATATTTTAATATTTAATCATATTGTTTAAACGACACTAATATTGTTAATACTCACTTACTTAATACTCACATGTAAAATATTAACAAAAAATTCCAAGGGTTCGAACATTATATACAGTACAATAATACAATGTAAAAGAAGTACTGCGACCACAGACGCCAGACCCCTCGATACTTCTGCGCATGGCAGAAGAAGGCGAATCCCTTCCGACAATAAAGTATTCAATGCGTTCCTGGGATGAGTGTTTATTATACGTCAGAAAATTAGCTTTTCTTTTATGAAACTTCTAGTTTTTAAAGTGGTAACTATTTTGTTTGTACAACAGTTGCAAAATTTTACGTATAAAGCACGTGATTTCGCGTGTTGGTGACGAATTCGTACATCGCCTTATTCCTTTCTCCCCTTCAACAATTACTCTTCTTGAAACACTGCCAGTAGAGGTCTCACATCAGTGGTTGAACAGTACTTGGAACTGTGCGAGACATATGACGAAATTAACGATAGCGATAGAAGCACAAGAAAACCTCAAGTGCGAAAACGAAGAATTGCTGAAAGAGATAAACACTCTTAAGAGACAAATCGAGCATATACTACAAAAAGAACGAAAAAAAGAATTTCAAATAGAGAGAATACCAAGAAAGCACAGAAGATTTAAGCAACATAGTGCAACTGACCGGAACCAAAATTGGTATTCCAGTCACAATCAGTGTTAACCGAGGCCCACAAAAAAAATTAAAAGAAGAGAGAGAGAGAGACCGCCACCAATCATCGCTCATTTTACCAGCAGAAGTCTGGGAGACCGCATTCTTGCAGCAAGCAAGAAAACAAGGCCAACAACATCGACATACTGCTGACCAAACTATGCTCAACATAAGAGGAACACTGTATACCTGGTTCAGAAACTATCTCTCAAATACAAATAAAAATAAAAAATTGAACAAATTATAACCGAATTATACAGATAAATCACGGGTTCCACAAGACGCCATATTATAACCTACACTATTCAACATACGATCCATTAATGACGTTCGCAACTTGGCCACACGAAGTCAAATACGAGTATATCAACATATATCATGTATCAACGTATATCAGCATGGCTCTCTCCGTCTACCACCACTGGTATTTCCACAGACAATCACAACCTAAACGAAATCACAACTTACTTCTACGAAAACTCAATTATAATGAGCAGCACCAAAACGCATATGTTAATTATACAGAATCCGAGAATTATGCAAACCCCACCACTATCGCTACACTGTCACACATAATGCTGCATTAACAACAAAAATATTTTCCAATGACCCGAAATCATACCCGTAACACATGCAGAATCCCTTGGCCTTTACATAGATTGCAAATGGACAAAACATATAGAATATCTATCAAGCAAAAGACATGATTCCATCTAACGTAAAAAAACTCCTACATCATGGTATTTGCCAATCGCTATTCAGGTACAGTATAACGGTCTATCTACGCAAACACATTATTATTATTATTATTATTATTATTATTATTATTATTATTATTATTATTTGACACCTCCAGGGAGTCCAAGGACTCATTAAGGGAGGGCACCTACTCTACAACTCCGTCTCCACCATTCAATCACCAACTGATCGCAACCAACTACACCAACGCCATCTACAGCCTACCACCACTGGTATTTTCACAGACAATCACAAACATCCATGCCCATGACGGGATTCGACCCCCCAGCCTTTTAGCTGGAGAGCGGATACGCTATCCACTCGACCAACGAGGTCAGTGATACATAAAATCCTGAGCATTTGAAATACTACATAATCTTAATAAGGAATTACTTCTATCGCAACAACAGACACATATCGCTTCAACAACTCAAACGGTTCTGCATTGAAATCACATCTCATACCCACTGTACTCAACAATCTACCACAAAATTTAGAACACATAGAGAATTGCAGTACATTAAAATACGAACTGTATACTAAGCTATACCAACACAGTTAATACAGTATTAACACCTGTTAACATCCACAAATCACTAGCATCGAACGCCTACATTCAATTCATAAAAAGTACCAAACATAAATAGTGTATCCTTATCCCATTCTGTTCATAAAAGCTAACTGCACCTTCGAAGTAAATGGGATTATCCCATCTCAGCACGGCTTATTCAAATAATCCTCATAATCACTATTATCAGAGTTGTTATTTATGTTACTATTATTTCACTAACATTGAACACTGAACTCTTTTGCAATGTGTTAACCATATAACGGTAAAAACCGGGATGATAATAATAATCTCTCTGTGAAATATATATTTATACAAAAAAGGAATTCATTCAGAATTGTACACTTAATCATATCTTAGTTGCATATAAAACATACAAAATATGCAAAATGATGGCTTTTGAATAGGAATATGAATATAATAAGAATTTGCTGGCACATATGTGCAACGTATAAATGGATAATACTATGAATTACGAAGATTGATTAAATATTAAAAAAAAACTGTTATTAACTCTATTAATAATAATTGCATGAATTAATTTTACTTACTGTAATAAAAATGAAGTACTTAGCGAAGTACAATTAAATATTTGTATCAAGATGTTAAAAAGTGTGACTATTCTCGAAAACCAATAAGATTATTATTATTATTACAAAACAACTTATTATTAAAAATTATTATCGATTCAAAAAATTTATGATAAAATAACGTATTCAGCATTTCCTACCACTATCGTAAAAGAAGCTCCAAATGTAAATTTCGAATTAAAACAAAATGCAAATTAAAATTCTAGTGTAAATGGTAAAATGCAGAAATAACTGTGTAACTGTTTTAATGTAAAACTCGTAAATTGTTCTTGTTATGATTTCTGTTAATTTTAATATTAATTACAATATTATATTGTCCTAATTATAATAATTATAATAACATGTAACAAAATGCATAGTCGTACTTATGAACAGACGCACGAGGCTCTAGCTTGGGTCGTCGAAAAATTAGGTCAATTTTAAGGGCCCAAAACAGTGAGGGAGGAGTACCGGAACACTCTAATGCCCCGGGAAAAGTGTAAGTACGGTCTCCCTGACAAAATGTATACTATAGTTATGTAATTTCTTTGAAAGATAATAAACTGTTGATTATTATTATTATTATTATTATTATT